>NC_092754.1:53830579-54130579 GCF_047496795.1 Chiloscyllium punctatum | reverse complement strand
ACGTTCACCCATTTTACACCTTGTGATACATGCTGAAGAAACACACAAAGGAATTAGTTGACTTTACGTGAAAACATTCTCCGAGATTATGACTTTTTCCATCAATCCCGTCTCTCTCACATTTCTGAGAGTCATATATCAGGATTCAGGCTCACTCATTCTCGGAGAATTCTCTCCCTCCCACAATCATTTACCTCCTTTAAGTTATCCCTTCCATTTCCCTTCCAATCACTTTCGCATTTTCCCCTGTTCAGCCTGTGCTGCTGCGCTCTCTGTTTCTGGGTGACAATGCCCAAGTCTCACCATCGGGACCTTCAAACCAGTTGATTCATTTGGATACCACAGCTGTGAGATCAATCTTCATGTAACAGCTTTTAACGGAGATGGACCAGAGATTATTTAAACATCAGGCTCAGGAAAAGGACACAGGGCAGCATTGAGGAAAACAACAGTTATTCAAAAACATAGTTTCTGTGGATTTCCACATCATTTATTTCACGCGTTCATTCGGCTCCAGCGAGACTATTGTGTGTAGTTATGCAATTCAGGTTATACCAGGGATGTGATAGCACTGGAAAAGATGCAGGAGAGATTTCCCAGGATATTGTCTGGGCTAAACAAAGGAGATTGGCCAAACTGGAGTTGTTTTACTTAGAGAAGAGGAGATTGAGAGGAGTTATAATTCAGATGTACAAAATCCTGAGGGATATGGATAGCATACACTGAAATAAATGTTCATTTGTTAGAGATTTCAATCACGGAGGGCTATCGATTTCAGGTCAGAGGCGGAAAGATTAGAGTGAATGTGTGGAAAAACTTTTTCAACCAGTGGGTCGTTGAAATCTGGAGCTGAGTGTATGCAAGCAACTGAGAGGCAGAAATCCACACAACTTTCTGAAGTATTCAGATGTGAATTTGTGATGCCAAGACATGTAAGGCTATGGATCAATTGGTTTAAAAAGGAGTTAGGATAGTGAAGCGATTGCTATTGAACAGTACAGAAATTCTGATCCTTTGTGCGGGTTATTCATAGCTGTCCTTCCATTCTCGAAGTGGCATGCCACAGGTAGGACTGTGCTGTCTGAATCAGCGTGGGGAACTATTATAGATCCTGGGGAGACACAATGAAAGAGAAAGTGCAAAGACGTGAATCCGGCAAGCTGCACCTCGATTCCGTGTTGGAATGAAAATCATTAGATAGTTTTGCTTCGTACTTATCGCAGGAACCTCAGGAAGATATACATTCTACTGCACGTTCCACACGAGCTCATCCCACTGGTTACCACCCATTACCGAAACTATGCAGGAAATTTCTCTCTATACACCCTGGTCCAATACTCCTTAACCCCCAGCACTTCCTCATATGGCACCATTCCACGAAATCCCTGAAGGTGTAATGCGGCTCGTTTACGATGTCTCTGCTCACTGTGTAAGGTTCCAGTGACTTGTCTGACCATTACTCAATTTAGCAAACTACATTTCCAGCTCACAATGTGATATCGTCTAGATTGGGGAGAGAAAAAATCAGAGAGGGTGACAAACGTGAGTAAACCTACGTTCTGTCTGCAAGCAAAAAAAGACACTGAGCTTCCAGGCTCCTGTCACTGCAACATCCCACTGTGTTCCCATGCCTCCATTTCAGTTTGGCCTGCTGCAGAGCTCCCGCAGAGCATGGCGCGAGTTGGAAGAGCAGTACGTCATTTCGTACTGAGAGACCGTGCAATCTTCAGTACCCAACATCGAGTCCGATCATTCTAGACCCTGTCCACCTTCTTTCACATTCCTGCCACACCTACACATACCATTCGTTCCAAAGGTGGATCGTTCTGCTCGAAAATCTCTCCCCAGATTGGACAAACTGGAGTTGTTTTACCGAGAGCAGAGGAGATTGAGGGGGGCATGATGAAGATGTACATAATACTGAGGGATATGGATAGCGTAGACTGAAATACATGTTTTACTTTGATGGAGATTTCGATCACGGGGGGCCATCGATATAATGTTAGAGGAGGAATGATTACATGAATGCGTGGAAAAACGTTTTCAAACAGTGGGTCGCTGAAATATGGAACAAAAGTGTATGCAAGGGTCGGAAAGGCATACAAGGCTATGAGTCAAATGATTTGAAAAGGCGTTAGGACAGTTAAGTGATTTTTATTGAGCAATACAGATACTCCGTTTGAAGTGTGAATTATTAATACCTGTCCTTCCATTCTCGACGGGACATGTCATAGGAAGAACAGTGCTGTCTGAATCTGCGTGGGGGAGCACTACTGCTCCCGGGGAGACAGACTGACAGTGACACTGCAAATACGTGACTTCTGTAAGCTGTACATTGTGTTGGTGTTGTAATGAAAATCATTAGGTAGTTTTGCTCCGTAGTGAGGTGTTTACTTATAGCAGGAAGCTCAGGAAGACATACATTTTACTGTCCTTTCCCCACTAACCGATACCACTGAATACCAGCACTATGTAGTATCATATCTCTCTATACATCCTCCTCCAATCCTCCTTGACTCCCAGCACTTCCCCATGTGGCACCAATCCACGAAATCCCAGAAGGTGTAATGCTGCTGACTTACGATGTCTCTCCTCTCTGTGTAAGGTTCCATTGATTTATCTGCTCCTCACTCATTTTAGCAAACGACATTTCCTGCTCACAATATCACCTCAATCAAGATTGGAGAGAGAAAAACAGAGTGGATGACAAATTTGAGTAAACCTACATTCTGTCTGCAAGCAAAAAAGACCCTGAGCTTCCAGGTTCCTATCACTGCAACATCCCACTGTTTTCCCATAACTTCATTTCATTCCATAGTTTGCTGCACAACTCCCACATAGCACAGCACAAGTTGGAAGATCGGCACGTCATTTTCTACTGATAGACCTTGCAACCTTCAGGACCCAACGTTGGGTTCAATCATTTTAGACCCTGTCCATCTTCTTTCACGTTGCTGCCCCACCTACATGTACTAACAGTTCCAAATGTAGATCGTTACGCTGGAAAATCTCTCTCCCAGATGCACTATACCTGCTGATTTTGTTCAGAACTTTCTGTTGTTCTTTTGGAGAACTTGTTCTGTTCTGTTCGCCAGACTTCAGGAAGCGTGTGTTTTCACGAGAGGGTGTTCAGAGGAGATTTACCAAGGTGCTGCCAGGGCGCGACGATTCCCACTGCGAAGATAGGCAGAAATGAGGGCTGCAGGTGCTGGAGCTCAGAGTCTAAAGTGTAGTGCTGGAAAAGCTCAGCAGGTCAGGCAGCATCTAAAGAGCAGGGGAAGCAATGTTTCTTGCACAAACCACCGCCATTCCATTACCACCGGATGCGTGGAGGAAGAACGCCTCATTCCGCCTTAGGACCATGCAACCACACGGGTGTGTACTTGAACAGCTCCCTCATTTCACTTCCTTCAACATTATACCAGTCATAAGCCTCCAACTCGGCACTGTTCTCTTGACCCGTCGATCAAACACCCCTCTGAACTGTCAGTTTCTCCCTCACCTTCTTCCACCTGTCGCTTTCCCAGATACTGTACACTGACAGAACTCCTCTCCCACTTATATCTGAACCCCGTCCTAAGTCTCATTCCTGATGAAGGGCTCATGCCCGGAACGTCAATTCTCCTGCTCCACGGATGCTGCCTGACATGCTGGGCTTTTGAAGAACGACACTGTCGCTACTGCAAAGATAGATGAGCTCGGCTGGGGCTCTTTATCTGACAGTGGGGAAAGCTGAACTAGGAACTGATTAATGTGCACAGAAAGGGGATAGATATATGTGATAGGAATAAACTTCTTACGGGAAGGGTTAATAACCAGGGACATAGCAAGAGAGAGGATATTCAGAGAAGATTTAGGAAGAATGCTTTCATCATGAGAGTGTTATTTTTCTGGAACTCACTCTTTGAACGTGTGGCAAAGCTAAGAGACATCAGCACATTCCAGAGTATTTAGCCGAACATTGAGGAGCTAGCCCTTCATGACGAGGTACTGGAAAGTGGGGCAAGGATCAACAGATGCTCAATGAAAGACTTGAAACTGTATCTTTGAGTGCAGTAAAATGGAGGCTAGCGCAGCTCTGTGGTGAAACGAAAGATGTTTTAGACTTCCACTGCGTTGTTAAGATTGTGATTCAAAGTTTGTTTCTTTGAGTCCCAGCAGATTCAGAGTTTAGAACTTAGAACATAGAACAATACAGCACAGAATTGGCCCTTGGCCCTTCGCCCCTCGATGTTGTGCTCACCTGTGAACTATTCTCACTTCGTCTCCCTACATTATCCCAAAATCATCCATGTGCTTATCAAGTTATTTCACATTTCAGCTGAATCAATTATTGTTCTACTGATTCATCGTCAAGTCCAGTCATCTGGAGTTCTCATCCCTGCTACTGACCAGAGGACATTCCTGACCTTCTTGGTGGTGAGCGTTGAGGGAATTGTATCATTTGAAACACGATCAGACCAGAATTGGCTGCTCATTCACAAAACCCACTGCAGAAACCCACTGTCTCTGAACAGATTTCTCACCCACAGTTGCACAGAGTTTTTCGGTTTGTTCAGTGTCTTTTTCACTTTGGGAGACAGGTTGATTTGGATAGCTTGGGAAAAGGTATTGATGTGTTTGGTCAGCCATAATGATATCAAATGACGGGGTAGTGCTGGCCAGTGAAATTGCCTCCTCTTGTCCCTCTCCCTGTCTGTACTGTTTCTGACAGAGGAAATTAAACAATAACATGATGAGGACACTGTGAATGTACACCACTGAATATCAAGGACCACCCCTTTATCCCACTGCTCTCACAGCTGGAATACACAGCTCCTGTTGCAGCTTTGATCAGACAGTGCAGGATTCTCCCAGGCGCTCTGTCAGACTGCATGCTCCTTCACACAGGTTTCCAACTGGGCACATGGAGCAATCGGCCGTGTGGATATTGGAGATTCAGGGACAAATTTCCCCTTTGCTGGGCTAGAGTTCTGGCCACGTTAATAAGCATGAATTTAAGCGATTCTCTATCTTATTATGAATTCTTATCATTTTACAATTTAAACTGAAATTCAATTTAAACTTGTTTAACATTCTTATATCTTTAGTATTCATGAAAACTGTGCAACATGTCCTCGGATGTAGGAATGGTGAAGATTGATGATGAGTGCTGTATGTTTCATGTTGTCTGTATGAACTTTCAGAAGGAAGTTAGTGAAGTGTCTTTGAATCAAATTCTGTGCCAAATTGAAGCCGACCGAATGAAAAGTCCTGTGACAGCGATAATGTAACATTGTCTGTAAACAGGACAGTGACCCACGGAAACGCAGCTTTCAATCAAGTCTAATTAACACAACATTTTTCTATGTCCCTTTCCTGAACCAGGTGCTCCAATAGCCACAGGTCAATGTCAGTTCCTCTTCCTCTGCCTTAACTTTAATTTCAGAATTACAACAAAAGTAGAACAGGTTGGTCGAAGGTCCTAGAGGTACGAATAGAGCACATTACAGGTTGGTACTCTGCTGCTCCCGTGGAGCAATTCATCATCACTTAACATCCTGTGAAATGCTGCAGCTGTATATTCAATTATTTTCTGAAGTTGCTTTTCCTGATGTTGATCAGGGATCATTGGTGCACCAAACTGAAGTGTATTTGAAAAATGACGTCGAATAAAGCAGCATTTATTGTAAACCTCCAGCTTCTGATTTGTGGGACTTTTCTGTATCTCGGAAATGTGGCAATTATCAGCCGCAAAGCTGTCCATATTACTCAGGCGATCATCCATCTGTGGACCGAGAAACAGAGGTCATGTTTTAGCATGATGACATTTTTCAAATCTTTGACCCTCCTCATATTCCATTCTTCGAAAGTCTGTTAAACTCCTATCATATTATCCCATTTGCTGCAAAACTCGCACAGTTCATTAAACTGTTGGAAAGGAATTAGATTCTTCTCTTTGGGTAGATTGAATGTTGCCGATGAATGTGGTAAAGTCATAACAAATAGTTTTGCTGTTGTGCTGAACAGAGTGTTCAAACAGGAATAAGGACGAGTCTTTTTGCTGGGTTTTTCACGCAGAGAGCAGTGAGTATTAAATGGACTCAGTTCCGTTCCTGGTCAATGTGACCAAAGGTTCAAGGCAAGAGATGGCAATGATGGTGATGCTTGACGTCTACAGGGCCGTTCCTACTCACTATAGTCATCATTGTATTACAGATCAGGTGAGTGGGAGAGATGAAGATCCTGATGGCAACCTGAGACAGTGCGACAATTAATCCCACGTTGTTAGTCTTACTCTTTACCGTAAACCAGTTAGCCAGCGTAGTGAGCTAACTGGCTTCTGTTTACTGCAAAGCTATAACAAACAGATCAGTATATTAACAATTTGTAGTCGTTCACGTAGAACCAGCCGCGAGAACTTCCAGCTCTTCTTATACTTAACTTCTTCAGTTGCAGTTGTTATACAATTTCTTTCCAATGAACGCTAAACAAATCGTGAGTGTGCCACTTTTGGATCCCCATCCAAGCAGCCCAGAATCCCTGTCCCTGTTAAATTTGCCCCTTGTGTGTCTGCATGTGGCTTTTCAAATATTCTGGAATCAGCTTCCATTTTTTTTCTTTCTGAAAAATCATCTCCGATTTCAATAACTCTCAGAATAAAAAGTACCTGCTGAAAAATTCTTTGTCGCTCCTCGCTGGTTTTGAAGCTCTAACCTTTAGATATACATTCATCTCAACGAGGGAATTTCCCTCCTATTTACCGTTACCAACCTCACATAAGCTGAAAGTAACCTCGATTAGGACACAACTCAGTCATTCCTGATTTGTTCCGCTTATTCTTCATGTATCTCACCATCCCTTTAAACCCCTTAATTTCTTTTCACTTGGCTTTATCTCCCAGTAAATCTCATTTCCATTGTCTAGAACGATTTTGTATCATGGGAACTCTCACGATATGCGTCCGTATCATATTCCAACCTCAACCCCCGTGTATTTCATCATGTCTTTACATCCCAGTAAATTTCGTCCTGAGAAATGATGTTGGGTCTAATTCAACGCATGAAAACTTACCACTATGCTTTGCAATCTCATTGCCGGTACAGGAAAGATGTGGGCTATTTCACTTACAGTTGAATCGGTTGGCTGCAGCAACATTGGTTCAAATCGCAGTCACAAGGGTGAAAGTTCATTTTAGTTTCTTCTCAACGTATGCTGAAGTAACACAGTGAGGAATCAATTAATATTATTAGACATACATAAGGGGGCGTGTTAAATGTGAGGTTATTAGATCAGGGTAATTTTGATTAACATAGACCAGAGATTATTCAAATCTTAGGCTCATGAGATTGACAGAGAGCGATGTTGAGCGAAATAGACTGTCTTGGCAAATGCTAGTGTTATTAAGTTGTGGGTGTAATGTACTTTTAATGGTGCTGAAATGTCTGGCTAGCACAAGGAGTCCAGAACAAGGTAACAACATAACATTTGGAAGAAACAACTTTGTTACATGGATAAAAAAAACAAATTTACATTCGCCTAATCAGTTTAAATTATGCCCCAATCATGTTTGAAGATAATATGTTAACAATGTTAAAATTAGTGAAACGATCCGACGGTTTGTGGAAGAAATATCAGACATGTTGAACAGTTCCCCAGAGTGGCAAAAACCAGCAAAGAGAGCAGCTAAAAGTCCAACAGATGTCGGTTGCTAGTAAGATCTCCGAGAGGTGACGATCTGGAGAAGGAGATTGCATAGAAAAAAGCATCGACACCGACCTAGAGAGAAAATCTACAGAGGAAGATACAACGGGAAGATTCGACAACTGGCTGGTTTTTAAATTTGAATGTTTTTGTAAATATTTATGTGGTCGTGGTTTGGGGAAGGCTTTTGAGACCAGTATTGTTGAGCAGAATATTAAAGACATGTTTAGAGAAAGGAGTTGTAAGTAGTTGTAAGTTAAGTATTCTCTGTAAAATGTAAAACATTAATAAAGTTTTTATTTTTAACTTTAAATGCTAATTTTTACTATAGTTCTTTGCCTCTTGAATTTTAATAGAATATAGCACGGGCTGAATCCTTTCTGTTTTGCTTGTTTACATAAGCAGAGGAGTTTACTCCGTTATGTAATACCAGTTTCTGTGGTTGCTGTGTTGTTTCGCTCATTTGTGCATTATGCCTCATTGATGATTTTGAAGTTGTCCCCTCGACGCAAAAGTTCCGTGCTTTTGCACCATTATACAAAGGGTGCAGTGTGTCTAAGCAACAGGGCTCCCTACAATAACATCCGACGCTGATTCAATCTATCTATCCTGATATTGATCCATGGAAGCAGCACTGCGCACTCTCCTCGAGTTTGGAAAACAATTCCCTCTAAGATAATGTAACATCCCCGCATTCAAGGGGATTTCATTCCATCGCCTTCAATTCCTCAAAGAATCCGATTTAACAGGTTTTGTCACTGAGTCATTTATTTGTTTGAGTTCAAATCGTGTGAGCAAAGAGTCACAGTTGGAGAGTACTGGTCCCATAGCCCAGAGGTCAGACCATACTCTGTGCACTGAACTCTGCTGTTCATCATTTCACTAACAGCAGGTAGATGTACCTATGCACTACAAAATTTTCACGTCTGTTTTAAGAAGCAAGATAAACAGTTCCTGGTTGCTACTGTTGTTTTCACACAGACCAAGATTGTAAATGATGGAAACATGCACTTGTCGAGACTGTCTGCTCGACCAAATCCCTTTTCTCCCCAACAGGTGGTTAGATGCTGGTCTGAATCGCTTTCTTCTGTTCCCTGTCACTCTTGGATGATGTGAGCTGTGAAAACTCTTCTCTGAGCTGGGGGTAACGTGGTAAAGTTTATACACACCAGGTGCAGTGTTTCTGAGCGACAGGGATCGCTGCAGTAACTTTCTGTGCTCATTCAGACAGCAGAGCCCTTGCTGTGAATTCGAGAAGTACACAGACACTGTTCCCGATTACTGGCAGAGATTTTCTCTTTCCCAGCATTTCTGCGCTTTTCTATCTGTCTCAGATGGAATTATTTGGCCAATCCTGTGTGGAGTAACCTGAATGCCTTTTTGTTTCTCACGCTGTGATCTGCATGTCCTTGATTACTATGATCTGCCTTTACCAATTACAAAGGTTTTCACTGCACTCAGGTAAATGGGACAATCAATCAATCAAATATAATCAATCAATGGAATGACACAGAATTTCCTTATTGTTTGGATCCAACACAGCGAAGGTGGGCTGTATGGCCTCACTTTGCACTATTTCGTGATTCTGAGTGAAATCATAGTTAAACCAACAGAATGTGGGAAGTTGCTCACAGGTTACATTGATACAGCCGGGACACATACGCGCCGCAGTGTATCACACAATAATAGAGAAGACCTTCTTGAAATCATCTTCTGAGGCACATGCCACACGCCAGATTAAATGTTGAAGACCGCGGGAAACTGCTGTAGTCAACGCTAACAGAGCGATCCAGCGGGAGCGTACTGGGCTCATAACCCAGAAATTAATGGATTGAAAACATCCTCTGCTCGTTGACAATTCCAGGTTTCAGTGTGTGTACTGCCCGGCCAGTGTTCCTCTATAACATAGCTCCATTCAACGTATTGCATGTTGTTTCAATTTCCACTTCCTTTCTCTCAATGTATCTGAAATGAATATCGTGTACTGATACACCCGCCAAATTTACACAGGTGAAGAAACACACTTGTGAATGTCTGGAAGCTCTTTTCCTGTTCTCTATCTGTCTTCTCTGATTTAATTCGCAAATTCACTTGCCAGAGCTGGGAATAAACTGGTTTTGGTAAGATATATCAGTTGCAGAGTGCTCTATAAGTATGACGCCCTGCATTTCTTCCCCACGCTGTCTGCTGGCGCGTGAGTGACGCCACGCATTGATGCTATCCCTCCTCCTGTCTCTGGGACAGAGTGGCTGAGGGTGAAACAATGTCTCATCTTTAACCCTCCTTCCGCGTTAGATTATCTGCAGCCCCGCAGCTTATAACTGTGGAAATGGCTCTCAGTGAGTGAGGGTTTTACTCGGAATGCCTTCATCTCGGACAGTTAGAGCTCAGATGCAGCAAAGAAACGGATGTCCCTATTAGAAAAGCTTTTCTGCGGGATTGCTGTATGAAGATGGATTCTGAACACCAAACAGGCTGCACAAAAATGCCCTCACATGAAGTTACCTGAGGGAAGAGTATCCGGAGTACATTTCTCTATTTCCCACTATCTTAATATCTTTGTCGCTATCTCAGATAAATGATATTGGGAGGAGGTCCCCAATCAAACTTGCTCATTTCTAGCACTTGAAGGAGCTGGTTGTGCCGATGAGAGAGAGCTTTAGAGTGTATTCGCGCTGGCCTCCCCTCACACTGCCTGCAGGTGAATGGAAATAGATGAATAATCTGCCGATGGACACAGCTCAGTCCAAGCGGAAGAGATAAAGAGCACCGTCCTGTGAACAAGGAGCGGGAATGAGTAGGTGATATTCTTGAAACTCTCTTGCTGTTTCGAAATCCGAGAGCAAAGTGGGATGTTGTTGGATCTGAGTGACGCTCAGCTGGTTGAGTGTTGGAAATGCAAGAGTGTCTAGGGGTATTATCTTCACTTCGCAGCTTGTGTTAATACTGGCATGTGAGAATTCTTCGTTCAAGTCGCCTTCGAGCCTTGGTTGTTTGACTTCACTTTTGTCCGGTCGCCCTATCAACCATTAGATAAAACAGGTGAAAATTATGAAGTTGCACCCCTTAAAATAACGTTGTGTTTTGGGGTCAGAAGTGTCATTGTAGTGGACATGACACAGTCCCATACGTGGTGAAAGCGAAACAAATGGTTCAGGATGTTCACACACACAATCCCACTCTGAATAAATCCACCATCTGGATGTTCGCACAGTTCTGAATGTTGACCTTCAGGAAATGGGAACGTGAAATGATTGGAAACAGAGTTGGACAGGTTGATGGGAGTGGTGTGGTGTATGAGGAATAGCAACAATAAAGTCATTTGGAAAGTTGGGATAGTTCTCCTTGGAGATCAGAAGGCTGAAAGCTGGCTTTATTGAATCTTTCCAAGTCATGAGTGGTTTAGTCGTCGGAGAAAAAGGAAGGGAGAATGCTCCCTTCGCCTGAGAGGATCGAGAACGATTCGGTACAGTCTTAAAGTCATTAGTAAAAGAAGAAAAATGTACTTGAGGAAAAACGTTTTCTCATAGGGAGTGGTTAGGGTCTGTAAACCACTGCCTGACTTGACAAAGACACAGTTTCAATCGATTTATTTAAAAACGAATTCGATGTTTATTTTGAAAGGAAAAGTGTGCAGAGTTGCAGGGAGAAGGCAAGGGAATGATACCAAAACAGAAGCACATTTACATCTGTGGAGACCTAGCACAGCTGAGGTGGTTTGTGACACATTTGTGATTCTGAGTGGACCAACAGAATGCAGGGAGTTAGATAACGGTGATATTGGCAAAGCCAGGATAAATCTACACAACAGAATATTACCCAGTAGGTACATGTCACAGGGATGATGGCGCTGTCTAAAAATCCTGCAGGGTGTCCTGCCATCAGGCACAGTGCACTTCACTATTCAAATTCGACCAGAGTGAGAGCCAGAAAACGCAACTTGGTTAATTGTACGTATTTTTTCAGCACGGGAGTTACGAACAATGAGGGAAAGTGGAAACTTATTCACATTTGATGTGTTTACGGGAAACAGGGAGCTGAGGAAGACACCATAAGACCATAAGACCAAACGACATAGGAGCAGAAGTAAGGTCATTCGGCCCATCGAGTCCACTCCGCCATTCAATCATGGCTGATGGGCATTTCAACTCCACTTACCCGCATTTTCCCCGTAGTCCTTAATTCCTTGTGACATCAAGAATTTATCAATTTCTGCCTTGAAGACATTTAGTGTCCCAGCCTCCACTGCACTCTGCGGCAATGAATTCCACAGGGCCACCACTCTCTGGCTGAAGAAATGTCTCCGCATTTCTGTTCTGAAGTTACCCCCTCTAATTCTAAGGCTGTGTCCACGGGTGCTCGTCTCCTCACCTAACGGAAACAACTTTACTTGCGTCCACTCTCTCCAAGCCATGTATTATCTTGTAAGTTTCTATTAGATCTCCCCTTCATCTTCTAAACTCCAATGAAAACAATCCCAGGATTCTCAGCCGTTCCTCATGTGTTAGACCTACCATTCCAGGGATCATCCGTGTGAATCTCCGCTGGAAACGCTCCAGTGCCAGTATGTTCTTCCTGAGGTGTGGGGACCAAAACTGGACACAGTATTCCAAATGGGGCCTAACCAGAGCTTTACAAAGACTCAGTAGCACAACGGTGTTTTTATATTCCAACACAAGGTAAAGCTATTGAGATCTGACTACAGGAGCAGCAAATACGTTGGACAGCGCAGAGGAGATCTTTGAAGTCTTGAATTCTGGTAGATGACCCTAGCGTGCTTTCATGAGGCCACACTGTTACAAAAGGTAATGTGTCCTTGTCTCTTGGCCTTGTGTTATAGCAAGGCAAATATCACCGTTACACTGCAGGAAGTTCCATTTTCCAACGAGAGGTCAGTCAGCATTTAACAATTGCGAAACCTTTCACATAAATTGTTGCATTCCATCTTAGTGTCTTGCTTTGTTTCCTTCCCACGTGACCTGTCATTGTGCCTGCACCGAAGGTGTATTGCTTCTTCTGCGTGGCTTTTACAGTCTGTTTGACATAATGAAGCTGTACTGCCCCATCCTCTGATGCAAATTTCCACTGCAAATCAGCTTACCCCAACTTCTCTATCTGATACCTTTCTCCTTGCTTCGGTTTTAAGCGCTCGTTTTCGACTCAACCTGTCCTCCTCCAAACTAAAAACGAAACTCAGCCACACTATTATCACTGCGAGCCAGTGACACCTTCATTCTGAGGTCAATCATTACTGCTGTCTCATTTCACATTATCAGCTTCCGTGCTCTCTGATGGTTTCTGAAAATCACTATTATTATAAACTGCTGCAACATCCGCCAATATGAAATAAAAACTGAAAGATTCAGGAAATTTTATCATCCACAAACAAACTACAATAAGGAATGTAACTATTGGGACAAACGTTAATGCAAGCAGATTGCAAAATCTTCGTCTGAAAATCCTGCTGCAAGTGTTTTGCTTATAATGAGCACACACATTGATTTCAAAGCAGAACCAATCCCCAACTCGTAGAAGGGAATTATTGGCTTTGAAGATGCGTTGAGAATGTTCACTGGAATCATCTCAGTAATGGGAGGACTGTCCTCCGGGAGTATATGTGTAAAATCATTCAATGTCGAATGGGGTTTCCAAACATCAGTGGTGAAGGGAATGTCTTCATTCACAAATTAAACGTTGGGTAGGATTTAAACAGGTACACAGGAACAAACCAGACAAAAACATAGAAAGATGATAAACATTAGAAATGGGATAATTGTTTTTTGGAAAGTTTTGATTTTAGATCCACGGTGGGCTTTGGTGATGGGTATTTCATGTCCACAACAAGTCTGCACAGTAAACGACTGCAGCCCCACTGTGATGTGGTTGAATCTCAGTTACCTTTAGAAAAAGCTGAGACTCACTCAGGTCAAGGGGATTTAGGGATGCTGACCTTACAAACCTATTACCAAATTCATTGGAAGTACAAAGGAGGATTTCATGGCGAGGTTGTTCATGATCTGGTTAGATAATAATGAACATTGTTTGAATTTATGAATAGGGAAATTGTATTACAAAGCAAAGAGTTCATAGTGTAACTGTAAAATCTAAAGGTCAAATTCAGTGCAAACATTGTTCGTAATCCTTGTCCTCAGTCTCCAACAATCAAAAGTAAAGACATTAGAAAGGGCACAGCCACAATTTCGTGTATAGAAAGGCATGGGGAAACTCAGGGTTAGGTTTACTGAGGCATAAAAACATTATAAATGATACAAACCAGTTTTATGAGGATGATAGACAGAATGAGGGTTTTTATTAACATGATTTTGAAAATACTGTACCGGAAACATGTAAGTTTGGGAAGTAAACGAAAGATATCTTTCACATAACACAAGGTTTGAAGTGACTAAATCAGCGGTATTCCCTCTTTCGAGTAAATCAATAAATAGAGTCTCAGATTCAAAACCATTGGTCAATGATCCTGAAAAACCTGGGTCAGAGTTTCTTCTGCTCAAGAGCTATTTAAATTCAGAATGAATTTCCAGAAAGAACGATTGAAGTTGAGTCCAGAGTCTTTGATAAGACACATGAACAAGCACACAAGTAGGGAATTTACCATTGGGAGAAAGTCAAAGTGTGTGTAAAAAAAATTGAATTTTGTTGACTTATCAAAAAAGACTTTTCATGAACACGTCCAGCTGGATAAGATGGAATATAAAATGTTCATGAATTTGAAAAGTATGGCATATTATTCAACGCGAAACATTGCAAATGGAATTGATCTTCTAGACAATTGCAAACAAAAGTTACTTCCTAATGAGAATGAATTGAATTGTCACTAGGAGACAAAATACCTGCTTTAAATATTTGACCACATTCACATTATGTTACCTATATTTCATGCTTTCTGATCTCCATCCATTAAATTCTCAAAGTTGTCTCTATCTTTTTTAGCCCTCTGTTCTTTCATGCAGCACGCAATTTTAAGCTGAAAGAAGCTCTGATCAAAACTGAATGCAATATTCGAACGGTCCCTTGTGATCTATCTAATTCCTTTTTGATTATTACAATGACTTTTGCGCGTTAATTGATTTACATGAAATGGGCTCACCATGTTTAGTTTTCTCTGAATTTAACGCAGTGCGCATGGGAAACACCATCCATTTGTTGAAAAATTATTTTCGGTTCTCTGTCCACACATGGTGTCACGTTTTAAAAATTTGCAGTATGGTTGTTGGTAATGAGTCATTTTCCAGAAAAGGTCGTTTCTCAATTCAAAAAACTGGTACTTTCCAATCAACTTGGCTTTGCTCAACATCGCCTTCCGTCCTGAAACTTCAACACAACGATAAATTGAAGCTGCTCCATGCGAGGGTCAAATTTAATACCTCCACTCAACACAGCCTACTACATTGGCACAGAGATACCATCCACTGATTTCCTGCTGCACTGGATCCACGCATTAATGCTTACCGCCACATTCCTGGTTGTATCAAAAAGGATGGGAAAACGAGTCCCTCTAATTCCACGTCTGGTAAGTGAAATTAAACGATCGCCTTTACCAGTGGTTCCAAGGTTCTATGAGGAAATTGACGAGCTGCTCATTACTAAGATGAGTTAATTATTTAAAAATATATTTGCAATATTTCCGTCCACTAACTCCTGGGCTTTTTTATTTAGATTTCGATACGTAGAAATCTTTTAATTTTAATTTTGAACAGACTCAATGACTGATCTCCACAGTGCCTGCGGAATCAATTATAACATGTCATAACACTCTGAGTTCTTCCATCTCACACTGTGGTACTACACGCATTTTCCTTCTGCCATTTGCTCACTGTGTTGCTGTAATTGTACAGTGGCCTGGTGTCATAAGGCCCAGGAAAACAACACAGGCCAAGGTTGAGCAAAACAAACTTTATTGTAAAGTGTCGCTCCTGTTGGTTTTTGCGTTGTTCAATTCAATTTTCAGTTAGTCTTATTTAAGATTTTGAAATTGTATCGCTCTGTACATAAGTGCGATCGCTCAAACATATCTGTTCAGAAGCGAGGGAGTGCTAGTGCTACCACTGAGCACTGTGGACTGTCTTCGAATCGGGAAAACAATTCTTCAGAGACAGTGTTACGTCGCCACCGTCACGAAACTTTTAATTCCATCAGCTCCAATTTTTGATAGAATTCAATTCAACAGATCTTGTAACTTAGTCATTTCTTTATTTCTATTCAGATCATTTGAGCAGAATGCCACATTGGGAATGCACTTGCCCAATCGAGCAGAGGGGAGGCCATACTCTGGGAAGTGGATTGTGCTATTTATTATTTCACCAACATCACGGAGAAATATCCACTTCTATGCACAATTTACTCAACTCAGTTAAGCATATGATCAGATGTGCACAGTATATGTGACGAGATGTCTGAGAGGTTAAAGTGATTAACAACTGACTCATTGTTGTCTACAGGCGTGAGATCGAATCTCACTCTCGTCGCTTATGGAGTGCAGTCGTTCGTGATGCTGTTTTTGTTTGGGTCTCGGCTAAATTGAAGGTCGACTGGTCAGTTTATCGCCATCGATGCTGCAGTAAAGTCTTCATTAATTAGTCAAATCTGTCACTTAAACGGTATTGAAATGCAGACTGACTTCGGATAATGAAAAGGAACACGGTTGTCCTTTCGAAGACAAGTTATTGTGAGCTTTTATCGAATGAATGAGATCCAGGAAAAGCAAATAACGAGAGATGGCAAGCGCATGTTTATCCAATGAGTTCATGAGTATTTTGTCAGATGAAACCTGTAGCAGAGTGGGTAGAAGTGATTCATCTTAGTGACAAAAGCACAGTCAGACAGCAGAAAATAATGGAGATATTTCAAAAGTGGCCGAGGAAGGGTTCAGGGACACCGTGTACTGGCTTAAAATGCACAGCAGAGAACTTGCTAATGTAGGTACTGTGCATGGGCATGGACACAGTTACACATTGGTCTCTCCCTTTCTCATTGCTCTTGCCAGTGATGAATGCTGAACATGAGACGCAGACAAAGACAAGAAGTAGGAAGCAAGCTCCCTCTCTTTATGAACAATTGGAGCAGACATCATGGTAACTGCAGGGACTGACCAAAACTGTGGATCAATAACCGCTGACTAATGTCGAACAAACATGTGAAATGATTTAAATTTCGTTTATTCTCTTGTCATTAATAGCTATTTAGTTCTAACAAGTGTGTGGCCAATAGAATTCAACGCCTCATTTCATGTTGGATAACAACATTATCAAAAATTTTTCAAATTGAGATCTATTGTGATCATTTGACACATTTAATAAGCTCATTTAAATGAATAGAAACCTCATTCCCTCACAGGAAAGAAAACTGCTGATTTCCTCAAATACGTCATCCTTGTTAAATAGCAGTTACTCAGCTTGAATCATATGATGAGATATTTATTGAAAATCCCCAATTTAGCACGATTATCTTACTTCACATTGAGTGCAATAGGCACATGCTAAATAATCCTTTGGGAAGAAAGTGTTTCACAAAGTATATTTGGGTGGTGATTAAAAATAAGTTAAGGTTCTCATGTTGTTGATAATACACCTGTATTTGCATCCAACTTTAATAGTGCAACTACTCTGTGGCCCTCAGGGATGCAATCAGTGAGCACACGGTACTTCTATGATCGCATAGAGGCGCATTAGATGTCGGGGTTTCAGCTCAAATAGCACCTACAGTAGCTTCTATTGATATGGAGCAGCAGGGAGCATTGGGGTATCAGGCTGGGAGCTCCACCCTCACATGGAGCAGTTTCTATTCACAAGACTCAGCACAGACCATTGGGATACCAGACGGTAAGCTCCAACCGCACCTGGAGAAGCTTCTATTGACATGGAGCAGCAGGGAGCATTGGGACATCACATTGGGTCACCAAATCACCTGGAGAAGATTTGATTGACATGGAGCTGGGAACATTGGGACATCAGGCTGGAATCTCCAACTTTACCTCGTGCACCTCGAACTCATGCAGGTCATGGTTATTTTATGAAATCTAAACCGAACATACATTCTTACACACACATACATTTACAGCTGAAAAGCGTCTCAGAAGATAGATTCAGATAACCATTAATTTATGTCTGGATTCATGGGCTATCCTTATCTGCTGCGAAATTGATATTGTAGCCAGCATTTCCCAGCAGCTGTGAAAGCAGGAGAGGGATTACCCAACCCTTTCCCTGAGAACGTGCTTCTATTACTATGCAGGCGCATATGTGAAAGCGTGCAAAAAGGTCATATGGCGCAGTGGGGTGAACAGGTATATCGAGGTTTTTGAATCTCAGTTATGTGAATTCGAATGCCTGCGCTTCCATTTCGGTGGATCAGCTGTAATGCTACAGCATGTTGAAATGTGGGTCAAAGTTAAAACGTTAGGGTTTGTTTCTCAAAGACTTGACAGTGGTGGGTGCGAATATAGAGTCAGGCAAAGGGGTCAATGCCGGTACTAACATAATAGTGTTCGCTTCCCAAACGAAAAATCACGGGCTCAAGCAGCTCTATCGCTGGTGTTTCGTTTCAGAAGTGTTGTGTTTTCACAGGAGCCGACAGCAGACTGTTAAGTCGCTAGACACACGTTCCAGGGACGAGGGTTCGACTGCCATTTCTGCTGATCAACTCTAACGCTGCAGCTTGTTAAAATGCTGTTTCGGTCCCCACTGTATTGATGTTGAAAACAAAAGAAAAATGGGGTTGCCTCCCGGGGAATTAACTGTGGGGTGGGATAGTGCCAAATACTTCAAAATGTCTCTGCTGTCATGATCGTGTTCGCCTCCCACTCGGGATTATCGAAAACAGCTCTGCTGTTCCAGGCAAGTTGAGCTTGTACAGGAACCGAATGGAGACTGATATTTCATCGCTGTTGTGAAACAAAGTCCTACGGTGACTCGACTCGTCGTAATTTGGTTTTCTGGCAAATGGGAAAATCGTTCCAATGAATTTCGATGTGATATGTTATTGAATTTGCCCCATTTCCTTCATTTCCGTCCTGGAGACATCGGAAGGGAAAGGTAATCTAATCGAGACTGTGATTGTTGAAATTCACTTTTTATGGCGCATTCTTATTAGGTTCTTTCTTTCTCTCTTTTCAGCATTGTCTGGAAAGTGGTGGTTCCCTAATGCTGCAGTATGTTTGAAAGAGTAGTTTGGAATTGTCCTGTTGTTAGTTGTGAGATTACTTTATAACTCATGCACTCGGACTGTCTCACATTTAGCATTCATGCTTCGCTGTGTCTGAAAATGCATTAGGTATGCCAGTTTTGTTTGTGTCCCATGTTAAATGCTTTCTGTTTTGCGATTCGGTCAATACATTACGAGTTAACAGGGTTTTTGAGGTAACTTCCAGCTGCAAAAATCCTCAACTGATGATCTGGGAAAATTTCACGCAGTATGGTCAGTCGGAGCAAAAGTGAGGAAGTCGTTCCTTTCTGCAGTGTTTCACAATACTACCTTTCCCGTGAGCAGTCGAACACACTAAATGATTGTGCCACAGACTGCGACGGCAAGCTCCGCTAAAAAGTAATCCTTTAAAGCCGGTATAAGCAACACAACGTTATTAGGGTACACCGCGTGGAAACAGATTCTTCGGTGCATCTCGTCCGTGCTCACCACATAGCCAAAATTAAACAAGTCCCGTTCCCCAGCATTTGGACCCAATCCCTCTAAACCCACTCTATCCAGAATCACATCCAATTACCTTTCCAATTTTCTGAGTGTAATAGCCTCCTCCACTTCCTCTGGTAGGTCATTCCGTACACACACAACCTTCTGTGTGGAAATGTTCCTCAGGTCCTTTGTTAATTTCAGCCCACTCACCTTAAACCTATGCCCTCGAGTTTTCAACTCACCCCAACTTGGGTAAAACACGTAAATACTCAGTTTACAACCCTTCCATAAGATCATGTCGCAGCCGATATGCTGCGGGGAAAGTCGCCCCAGCCTATTCCACCTCGCCCTACGGTCCAAACATTGACGACATCCTTGTCTATATTTTGTCATCAATTTCACGTCTCTTTTTTTTACGATTTCAGGACGTCAATTACGCTGGACAACAACGAGCTATTGGACACAGAAAGGTGAAATGAAGAATGGCTTCAACTTTCAATGCTGGATGCCTCTGAGCCGCAAGAGGGGTGGCTGAGGCTTGTTTCTGTAGTGTAGTGGTCATCACGTTCGCCTCACACGCTAAAGGTCCCTATTTAGAAACTGGGCAGAAACTGCTTTGTTCTTCAACTGCAGCCTTTTACATGTACAAGAACGGAGCTTTCTTGCTTGCTTTCCCATCTGCAAACCTGCCTTCGAATTTGCTTGAACAAATCTGCTCTCATAGTGAAATGTAATGCAATTCCATTTAATGACTGTGCAAAGCATTATAAAGTTTTTCTCCAACCTGGTTCTGATCATATGCCATTCTGTTTGAGAGTGTAGTTGCCGCGTTCTGATCCTTTCACGAAAAGCAGTACCGCATTTGCAATCCTTGCGCAGGCGGCCCGGTTCAAAGGCAGGGAAGAAGCTGATGCGCTGGTGTCACAGCGCACCACGAATTCCTGAACTTGTCTGTCTGTCAAACGTACCCCAAAGTCGTCTCTGAAAGGCTTCATTTGGAAGCTGTCTGTCGTTATTCAACGTGCGAGAATTGGCACCAGAGGTCCTGAATCATGTTTTGGAGCAGTTCGCACGTTAGTGGCTCATTCAATCAGCAACAGCAATGAAAGAAATTACACTCTCAGAGGAACCTCTGGACTTGTGCTTTCATAGCGTCGGTAGTATTAAGGTGCGCCCCAAGACCTAAGTCATGTTGGAACTGAAACGGAGGAATCGACAAAGAGGCTACAGAATGACATCGCATCCATTTGGTTTTCTTTAAATCACTGACGAGCAGGAAAATGTAAACGGGGAGGGCGAGTGGGGAAGTGAGGCAGTTGCAGCTCTGGTGAAAGTCCTTCTTTGTGATTCACTCAGCAACCAGAGACGTGAAGGTGACTCAGAGGCGTGAGAGCTCTTCACATCGAGAACAAAAAGCAATCAAGGGCAGTTAGCACCTCTTCCGGGGTGGGGGTGGGGTGAGGTAATTACCTTTTGACTTCTGTTACTATGTTCAGAAACTGCCTTTTAGATTGAGCTGAACAGAAACTGCATTTCTAATAAGCACCATGGAATTGAGCAAAATTCATTGAGTCGCTTCTCATCGATTCCCACACAGGTTTCCAACTCAGTTGGTATCAATGTGGCTGATGTCCAGGAGTGAACATCTCTGCAGAAAATTGCACGGTTAAGGTAAAAGGCAAGGAAAGTGGCATCTCGAACCGGCCCCGAGGTCAGAGCATCCTCACAATGTAATCTGTCGTTCTCGGATTGTAATGCGACCTCCGGTTTTAGGGTGGAACTTTCTTTGGGAACCTTATTCTGCAAAACAGACACAGTGACTGAAACTATGCTGCACGGTATGATTTGGGACACGGCCTGCTCAGCTTTGTGCATTTTCCCTGTAGTCTGGTGTGTTTCATGTTCGGTGCAAACGTGAAAGTTGTCCTGTTTCGATCAATGGGTGAAATCATTTAGCAAAGCAAGAATCCGAATTGCAGTAATGTCAAGCAGCTGATGGTAATTTGACCCAATCATAACCGAACATATATTCTCCCAGATACATTTGGAGCTGAAAAGAGTCTGAGAAGATAGACTCAGCTTACCATTGATTCTTGTCTGGATTGATGGGCTCTCATTATCTGCTGAGAAATTGATATTGTAGCCGGGCACATCCCAGCAGCTGTGCGAGTCGGAGAGGGATCATGGAACCCTTTTCATGTGAATTGGCATCTGTTGTTATGCAGAAGAGCACAGTTGGAAATGCAAGACAATTGGGGTGTGTGTGTGTGCGTGTGTGTGCGCGCGCGTCCGGCTGATAGTGTGGCCGAGCGGTCTAAGCCGCTAGAGCCAGGTTCCAGTCTCGAAAGGGGCGTGTGTTCGAGTCCCACCCAGTGTCATTGCTGCTGATCAACTCCAACACTGCAGCTTGTTACAATGCTGTTTCGGTCCCCACTGTATTGATGTTGAAAACAAAGGAAAAATGGGTTTGCTTCCCGGACAATTAACTGTGGTGTGGGATAGTGCCGCATATTTCAAAGTGTCTTTCTCTGTTATGATCGTGTTCGCCTCCCGCGCAGAAAATCGCAAGCAGCTGTGCTGTTCCAGGCAAGTTGAGCTTGTACTGGAACCGAATGGAGACCGTTATTTCATCGCTGTTGTGAAACAAAGTCCTGGGGTGACGCGACTCGTCGTAATTTGGTTTTCTGGCCAATAGGAAAATCGTTCCAACGAATTTCGATGTGATATGGGATTGAATTTCTCCCATTTCCTTCATTTCTGTCCTGGAGACATCGGAAGGGAAAGGTAATCTAATCGAGACTGTGATTGGTGGAATTCACTTTTTATGGCCCATTCTTATTAGGTTCTTTCTTGCTCTCTTTTCAGCATTGTCTGGGAAGTGGTGGTTCCCTAATGCTGCAGTATGTTTGAAAGAGTGGTTTGGAATTGTCCTGTTGTTAGTTGTGAGATTACTTTATAACTCATGCCCTCGGACTGTCTCACATTTAGCATTCATGCTCGCTGTGTCTGAAAATGCATTAGGTATGCCAGCTTTGTTTGTGTTCCGTGTTAAATGCTTTCTGTTTCGCGATTCGCTCAATACATTACGAGTTAACAGGGTTTCTGAGGTAACTTCCAGCTGCAAAAATCCTTAACTGAGGATCTGGGAAAATTTCACAGAGTATGGTGTTCGGAGCAAAAGTAAGGAAGTGGTTCCTTTCTGCAGTGTTTCGCAATACTACCTTTCCCGTGAGCAGTCGAACACAGTAAAGGATTGTGCCACAGACTGCGACGGCAAGCTCCGCTAAACAGTACTCCTTTAAAGCAGGTGTAAGCAACACAACGTTATTGGGGGACACCGCGTGGAAACAGATACTTCGGTGTATCTCGTCCATGCTCACCACATAGCCAAATTTAAACAAGTCCGGTTCCCCAGTATTTGGCCTCAAACCCTCTAAACCCATGCCATGTTGTGTGCCATTGATTTCATTGACATTGAGATATTTTGCTTATACAGGAAGGGATTCATAATCGCGTAAAGTTCTTAATTAAAGTCATATTTTCTTTTTTAAAATTATGAGAATTCCTTTGTGAAACAGTGATTTAGAGATGCCGGAGTTGGACTAGGGTGAGGAAAGTTAAAAATCACGTGACACTCGGTTATAGTCCAACAGATTTATTGGGAAGCCCTAACTTTCAAGATGCTGCCTCTTCATCAGGCGATCTTCATCTCTTCATCTGCTCGGCCAAGAGAATAAGGATTGGTGTACGTGAGGTGTTGAAATGCACAATAATGATGTGTTAAATGTTTATTGAAACTCTTCTGCAGAATTAAATTCACAGAATAAACAATATTTGAACATTCTTGAGCTGACTGTCAGTAAAATCCTGTTGCCCACCATATGAATAATACCCAAATGTATTTTGATTAAATAAAATGAATTTCATTACTTAGATACTTTAAAATTTTAAAAACTGCAGTGTCCTCAAATCTAAAATTTGGATATAATGTAATATGTTATTAATGTTATTAATGACCTGAAGATAATAAATTGCAGATTGAGAGATTATTGGAATGAACAACAGACAGAAGCAGATACAAAACTGGATTGAAAATCAATTCAAACTCTGCTTAGATATATTCTAATCACCATTCCAAGCTGCTCTGGCATATCTCTGTTGGAGAAGGGAACCGAACCCACACCTCCTAGTCTCAAAAGAGTGACACTACTAGAGCTCCACAAGTGTCTTTCATTATGTTCCTAACAAGGAAGGGTGGGATTATAATCAATTGTGATTACTCAAATGAAAACTAATCAGTATTCATTCCGATAATTGGGCTGGGAATTAATTAGACTGTTTCTGTGTGTAATGGACTGAGAATGAAATAGTCATTCCCAATAATGATGGTACTAAGCATATATGCTCTTACTTAAAAATTAAAATCATGACAATTGAAAGAAAGATAAATGCACATATCATGCGCTTATTGTAAATTCATGAAAAATATGACTGCAGAATGTGTTTAAAGCCGTTTTTCTTATAATGAAAAGATAGCTAGAATGCTTAGCAGCAGGATGTAATCGCAAAAAAAAAATTCAATGTGACTATTCAGCTGCAGGCAGCTCCCCTTCCTTACACATATGTATAACTTCCAACAATTCAACATTTACTCTGATAAAGAAAAGAACACACGCATGTAAATTCTTTTTTCTTGTTGACAAAAAAAGTCACAAATTTGAATTTTTTTAGCTTTAAAGTATTTAGCTATTCCTGTGATCAGAAATACAATAAATCTTCATGTTGAAGAAAAATATGATCAAATCAATTCAAATCAAAATAAATATCGATATTTACAACAATTGGGAGAGTAGACACAACAATATCTTTCCATGTCCTGAGCCATAATTCCACTTTTATACCCCTTACTGGAATGATCAATTATTAGATATTAGCAATAACTAAATTATTAATATGCTGTCAGTGAACTCACAAATCTCACATTGCTCTTTGAAAGAGCAATGTGTCGACATAAACAGTAATTCTTAGTGAAATGCCTTAGACATCTCTTAATCAATGAGGCTATGTATACTTTGATTGTTGAAACGAGTAGCATTCAGTTACTTATAAAGAGCATTGGATGGAAATCACTGGTTTTTGTTGCAGAGCTGAAAGATTTTGTTATTGTAGTATTGGCAGTAAGAAATAATGGATTAAATTATGAGGTGCATCTCACCTTACTGAATATTTTCAAGTTTTCTAACAGGTTTCTGGTCCAATCTTCAGTTTAACAAGGGTAATTTTGGGTCAGAACATCAGTAACTGCAAACAATTTCGACACATCTCCATCAAAGTTATTAATCTGATAATTCAGAACAAATATCAAAAACATACCTCTGTAAATTTAGTTGACTATATTTTTAGATTGTAGTCAAGTTCGTTCTCTAATTATTTCCTTCCTATTTCTGACACCAGTGGCTAAATATGGATTAGATTAAATGTCATATGAGTTAGACGTTCGTTTTCTCTCACAGATCCGTGCAGCACAGGAATTGGTCATTTGGCCCATAACGTTGTGCTGAACATAATGCAAAAGAAACTCATCCCTTCTGCCAACTCTTGGTCCATATCCTTCCAAATTATCGAAATGAACATTAAAGAGCCTTAATGTATCTGCTTCCACCACCAACCATGGAAGTTCATTCCAGACACCTACCACTCCCTGTGTAAAAACAAATTGCCCATTACATGCCCCTTGAACTTTCCCCCTGACCTTAAATGCATGTCACATAGTTTTTGATGCTTCAACTATGGGAAAAACTTTCTGACCGTCAACCCTATCTACGTATCTCATGATTGTAGAGACTTCCATCAAGTCTTCCCCCAGTCTCCGCCACTCCACAAAAAAGCAATCCGAGTTTTTTCTCGCCTCTCTGAATCCAGGCAGCATCCTGGTAAAAGCCCTCTGTACCCTCTCCAAATCCTTCATACCTGTCCTGTAATGTGGCGAACAAAAGTGAATAAAATACTTCAAAAGTATGCCTTAACCAGTCTTATAAAGTTACAACATGGCTTCCTGACACTTGTAACCAGTTCTCTGACCAATAAAGGCAAGCATACCATTTGCCTTCCTAACCACTTTCAGGGAGCCATGGTCTTGAACACCAAGATCCCTTTCAATAATAAAGCTGTTAGGGTCCTTCCATTAACTATCTACTTTTCCTTAACATTTGAGCTTCCAAAGTGAAACACCTCACACTTGTATGGATTAAACATCACCTTTAATTACTCTGCCCATAACTGCAATTTATCTTTTTCCTGCTGCATTATATGACAACCCTCTACATTGTCCCCAACTGCACTGAACTTATTAACTCCCCCAATTCGATTATAATCCATTTCACTTCTATATAATTGTATCACAAACAGAAGGGTTCCAGTACAGGTACCTGTGGAAAAAAGACAGGTAATGAGGGAAATGCAGAATTCTTGAAGAAATGAGGTTTTTTTTCAATGACAGAACAATTCTGATGAATAATCTTCTAAGGTGTGATTTTTGTTTTTAAATTAGCCCAATGTTTTAATTCTCAGTTTACTGATCTTAATGAATATCCAGTACAAACTGCTTTGTTAATATTTAATCATTTTAAGTGTTGAGTTCTAACGTTAATTATTGTTTAATTGTTATTTCAATTCTCACACCATCAGGAGATTCACATTTTAGTTGAATCCATTATTTCTTAGTGCCAGTATCATAATGAAATATTAACATTCTTTTCAGGTCAACTCACCTGCAATCAACCAAAGTTTTCTCATCCAACATCTAACTATCTCATTCTCTTTCATTTGAGTTCTCATATTAATGGAAGGATCATTAAACAGTCTTATCAATTAAGAGATGGCTAACTATTTTTCATATAAATATCTCATTTTTTTCCAACATATTGCACAATTACATTGCAAAAAGAGTTTTCTTATCATTCTTAAATTTGTTATCAGCCATTTTAAAACTAATTATGGTCAATATCTAACCGGCAAACATTGTTGAAATCCAATATCTCCAGCTGTCGATGTGGAGCTATGGCTCAATACATCAACTGACGTAAACAATATTGCACTCTGCAATCTCTTAATCTTAGCAAAAATAATTTTAAGTGTTTACGCTTAGATGGATTGAATTGGTTGTGAGCAAAAATGCAGACTGAAGAAAGGTCACTGGCCCAAAAGTTTTCACACTGATTTCTCCCCACAGATGCTGCAAGACCTGCTGAGTAATTTTCCAGCAATTACTGATTTTGCTTGTGATTTCCAGCATCCACAGTTTTGTTTACATTCTTGTATTGGATTATATTTCACTTCAATTCTAACATTTCTATATATCTGATTATGACAATAAGAGCTAAATATTTTTCATGTTAAACATTATTTATATTTTCCGAGTTTCTTGTTTAAATAAACCAGAATTAACAAATGTTTGCTCTCTGCTATAACAATAAATCTTGAATTCTTAGCAATCACAATTTTTTGAAAATGAGGAAAGTTATCTTTCGCTGAGTAGTCACATTGAAAGACTAATGCTTTATTTCCATTTCATGTGCATTACAAAGCGTGTTAATTTTTATTTATGCAGATGAATAACTGCTTCAAACATATTGACTTACTTGATTATCATGAGATCTATGTTTATTTAAGATCATTGTTGCTTCGTTCCTTCATTATTAGAAATAACTAATTCTTTTTATCGATCCATTACACTCTGGAACTGTCTAATACAAGCCTAGTCCAATTATAACAATAAATATCTCAGTAGTTTTCCCTGTGAATAAACACAGTAAGTATGTGATTATAGTCCTGCCCTTCCTGCAAGGGAATATTATGGAGGACTCCGGTAGTGTCTGTACTAGTAGACCAGGTGGCATGGGTTCAATTCCCACCTTCAACAGAGATGTGTCAAATCACCTCAGAGTTGATTAGAAAATATCTAAGTGTCGATTGAACTGCTTTTCAACCAACATTGTCTCAACTTGTAACTGTTGTTCATTATAATGATCACAACATCTTGAATTTATTTGCTTCACATCACTGATTAAAGTATGAATGTTATTATGCTGCTTCTAAATACCTCTCAACTTTTAGTAACTTTGCAGTCTTAAAGATTCTACGGTGTAAATAATATTTAAGGTGAGGGGGAAAGATTTAAAAGGGGTCTGAGGGGCAACGTTTCCACACAGTGTGTTTCACATTTTACGATGAGCTGTGAGAGGAAGGGCAGAGGCTGGCACAAATACAACATCTAAAAGACTTTTGGACTGTTTATTGGATAGAAAACGTCCGAAGGGTTATGGGACAAACACAGGGAAATGGGACTAGTTTAGTTGAAGAAACCTGGCCAGAGTGCCAAGTTAGGCTGAATGGCCTGTTTCCATGCTGTATCAGTCTAGCATTCGACAACTCAAACTTCACTGTGATTGGTAAAGGAAAGAACAAACGGATGTTAATTCTATTTTGTGTCCATAAAAAAGTGAAATGCATTTTAAATAATTTTGTCACATGAAATAGTTCGCTCTTATTGTGATAAGAAATACAATGATTGTGAGCATTGACGTGAAATAAAATTAAATCAATTCAACTGTGTTTCCATGGTTAAAATAAAAATTGATATTCACAATCATTGTGAGTTTGTACATTGCAATATCTTCACATTACTTCATGTACTGAGCCATTATTACACATTTATACCCCCAACTGAACTGAAAAATAATTAGATATTAGCAACACTCAGATTTTCGAAAATCTATCAGTACACTTAGAAGAAGGGGAGATTCAATTTCGCTACATGACTGTGCAATGCGCAGACATGAACAGGAATTTTTGCAGTGAAAAGTAGTTACAGTTCTCTGAATTCATAAGGCTGAGATTACTGTGATTATTCAAATGAGCAAAAGGCAGTTTGCAAAGCGTGTTGGATGCAAAATGATTGGTTCCATTGTGGGATAGTTGACCTGAAAACAATAGCATTGCTGCAATGGATTAAATTAAAATATGGATTAAAATAATATATGGATCTGACGATACATGTTAGGAAAACAAACAAATTATTCTGCAAGTATTATAAGGATAATGAATTCATAATAAAAGTTGTATTCTGAACAAATAAATTGACTCAATATTTTAAAAACACTTTGCTCTGATGTTGATTAGACATACACTAAGATCGGTAAACTGAAGACTGAATTATAATACCTAGATTGATGGATTGAGGACAATAAATGAGCCATTCAATAGTTATTGAAAAGAATTTATATTTTTGTCAAAATGCAGACAATACAGAAGTAATGCATTTCATTCAATGAGTTTACTTGCAGAAACATGTGTTCTTAATTTATGAAATTTTATTCTGATCGATGTTCAAACATTTGTGTCTGAATTAGGAAGTAAATAAAAAGATAAAGAAAGTGAATATGAGAGTGACCACAAGATACAGTCCATGATATTTGATAGAAAAAAGGAATTCGCATAATCTTATGAGTATTTCATATTAGTAAATAATTAACTCCTCAGGTACTGAAGCAGTCCAAGTCCAAGTACAACAAGACCTGGACAGTATCCAGGCTTGGGCTTACAGGAGGCAAGTAACATACATGCCACACAAATGCAGGCGATGACCATCACGTATAAGAAATAACCTAACCACCATCCCTTGACATTCGATGGTGTTACCATGACTGAACATCCACTATCAACATTATCCTGTGGATAATCATTGATCAGGAACTGAACTGGTCTCACCACATAAACACAGTGGCTACAAGAGTAATTCAACACCTGGCTCCTGAAATACTGTCCAAACGCTACCAGGCACAAGTCAGGAGTGTGATGGAATACTCCCCACTTGCCTGGATGAGTGCAGCCCTAACAACACTCAAGAAACTTGATACCATCCGGAATAAAGCAGCCCGCTTGATTAGCACTGCCGCTACTGAACATCAGTGGTGGTGAGGGTGGATGCTTGTGGATGACCTACCTGCAATCTCTGCTTCTTCTTATCAACAATGATAAAATAATCTTACATTGCTCAACTTTCTCATCAAAACCGAGTACTGTATTCACCCCAACCCTCCAATCACAAGGGATGAACTCAGATTTCTCCAGTTCCCTCATTTCTCCTCCCCTACCTTGTCTCAATCAAATCCCTCGAACTCAGCACCACCTTCTTAACCTGCAATCTTCTTCCTGACCTCTCCGCCCCCACTCCATTCGAATCCTATCACCCTCACCTTGACCTCCCTCCATTTATCGCATTCCCAATGCCCCTCCCCCAAGTCCCTCCTCCCTACCTTTTATCTTAGCCTGCTGGACACACCTTCCTCATTCCTGAAGAAGGGCGTATGCCCGAAACGTAGATTCTCCTGCTCCTTGGATGTTGCCTGACCTGCTGCGCTTTTCCAGCAACACATTTTCAGCTCTGATCTCCAGCATCTGCAGTCCTCATTTTCTCCTCCAGCCCTCTATTATACCATCCAGCAGCATTTCCACCACCAATAGCAGCTCCTCTTAAAATATTTTGTCAGTAACTTGTAATAAACTGGTTACGACAATTACAACTGAAAATGTGTTGCTGGAAAAGCGCAGCAGGTCAGGCAGTATCAAAGGAGCAGGAGAATCGACGTTTCGGGCATGAGCCCTGCTTCAGGAAGGTCCTTAAGAAGCAGTGAACCAAATTTTGAAATGATATTTCTAAACATAATATAGATCAGGTTAAAACTGAAGTAGGTGTCTTACACAACTTGCTGAAAGGACACAGACAGTAGAATCTGAGGTGATCATGAGTATGTGGAGGTGAATGTGGGAGACAAGCTGGGACTGTATTGGATTAGTCACGGTGAGAGGGAACAAATACTGGATGCAGGGTTTCAGCAGCTGATGGACTGACACTGAGGTGAGCCATTGGAAACTGAGCAAGTAACCACCATCTAATAGGACAGAGAAACTGATCCATCAGCCTGAAACTGAGTGACCACGTGGCTGTCAGTGACTCCAACACAAGTGAATGGAAACATTGCTCAGAGTTTGTTTCTGTAACATTCAACACAACCAGGAAATGGAAAGGGAATAATTAGCTGAAAACAAAGCCACTGCTCTGTTAGAGTCAAAATCATTCAATGTTCAGTTATTGAACATTATTGACTCTCAGAATATTCTAACCTACAGAATCACAGTAAAAGGGGAAAGTAAACAACATTCTTGGCAAAGACAGAATGAACCAACTGCTTGTATAAAAACAGCTCAGAGCAAAGGGGCTGAATCCTCTACAAACTGACAAATACAGATACCATTAGATTTATAGATAGTGATTGGAATTCTTTAGGAAAACACTCCCCCCCCCACCCGTTTATGGTGTGTGGTAGAAACCATTCTCAGTGAGAACTGCCACTTATTTCCTTTGAAAAGAATCTCTGTTTCCCCTCAGAAAAGCAGGTGTGTCGCGCACTTACAGACTGACTTACAGACAAAGGAAACCTGATCTGAGACTCGCAGGTTAATTAAGCTATTAGTGACAGTCCATTGCACACAAGAGCTTACACCACAACAGATTCTAGTGAAACCAACAATGCGATGAAAAAGGTGAATTAGTCTTTATAATCATGCAGCCTCTCTCAATCAAATAATCCCAGTCAACTTCCAAACATTTTAAAACTATTAATATTAATGTATACATATTTATTTCCTTTCCTAATTTCCTCCAAAGAATATATCTGTCTATTCACTTCAAAATATATTTTAAATGGTCAATTCATAATCACAATTCATTTCAAATTATTCTTAGAGCAAAACAACTTGTAAACTAAAATTGCGTTCACGTCAATAATGACACTGGAAACTTTTTCATGTAGTTCAACCATATTTCCAAATATTGTTTTGGTTCATTGTTTCAATGAAGCTAAAATTAAAGTCTATTTATTTTCTCTGATGTCCTTCCATTACTTTATTCCCTAATAAGAATGCCCATGGTGTTATAGGTGACAAACATTAAAATAAAATTGAATTTTCAATGCAAGAACTTGTACAAATAATCACATATTATTCAGGTCATTCATTGTGGATGATTATCAGGGTTATTTTCACGGTATGATCACATTAAATTCACTTAAGTAATCACAGTACAATTCTCACCTCTATAGATATGTCGAATGAATGTCAAATTATTCTTATTTCAAGTAAAACCAAATTTACATTTTGCTCTGTTTTATTCCAGGAATGACAGAATGTGTTACATTATTATGGGAAACAGGAACAAGTGAAGGTGGTGACCCTCAGACGTGAGGCCTTAAAGCCAAAGGGCCAGGTGTTAGTTACATTGGGGGAGGTACCTAGTGACCAGCTGTCCTCAGAAGGCAGTGAGGATGTCGACACTGAGTGGAACGGGTTAGATGACAAAGCGCACACGTATGGACAGAAGGTCGGCAATGGGTGGGATCACCCACCACCCTGTAAGGCCCAGAAGGCCGTGTCTATGGCACCACTGGTCATCAAAGCTCAACTTGCAGAGACGGTAGGGAGCAACAAAGGCAACTGACAGAAACCAAACCTGAACAGTTCACCCGCTGAATAACAGATGTTGGTGAGTTAACACCCAGCCTGATAGAGAAATGGTAATAACGGGCCTTATTGGGACAATATGGATGAATTAGTTGAGGTACAGTCTCACCGATGATGGTGTCAGGCCAAAATCTCTCTGGCCAAGATACCATGACATGTACATCAGAACCTGTCCCTGCAATGAGAGTATGGGGGTATGAGCCAGTTCCCCCCAGTGCACAGCCGACCAGTGTCTCCAGGCATTTATAGATATTACAGGGACACACTGGGGAGGGGACAGGCTGAATGGTCTAAAATAACCTTGGTGACTCAGGGAACCAAGGGTAATATCGAGGATCATACAGAGAAGAAGCCTGAGGTGTGTAAGGACCACGGGGGATTACCAAACCTCAAACTGTGATGATGAAATCGGTTTGATGTATTTAAACTGGCACCCCATTTAACTGTAATTATATATATGGGACTCCCAGTGGGAGATCATTCTAACCACCTTCTGAATTGAACCATGAGACAATCTCAGAAACACAGGGGAATAGCTGCAGTACAGGGAGGGTAACCAGACTGGCAATGTTACAAGTGAAAAAGGAAAGGGCACATAGGCAAGGAACGTAGGCAGAGAGAGGGAGGCAGATGTTCACATTGTGTTTGTGCATGTGTTCACTTAGGCACATGAATATTCTTTGATGCTGTGTTTGCGAACCAGCAGAACAAATCTTAATAAAAGGATCATCTATATCAATTACCGATATGGATTTGCCCCTTACCACCTCAATTACTAAAATGAGAGCAGTCGGAGAGGGAATCGAGGAAACTGGATGAAATAAATCTCTCCTGACGCAGATCATGGATATGGCAAAATATATTCAGATATGGGTGTGGGAAACTGAGGAAGGGACCGCTCTGGGAGTTGCCAGTTTAGAACAGTTAGGACCAACTATTGACGTAGAGACACAAACTGTAATATGGGAACAACCTGGACAGGTTTGGGACAGGAAGCAAAAGAGAGGCGACATCTCCAGAGAGTTACCTTGCAGGGAGACTGGAACAGTCAGGGAATCTGAGGAGTTATAGCTAGGACCCAAACAGCAGTGTGGGTCACTCAAACAGGAATGTGGGTTATTACCTGTAGATCCTGTAAAGATTGAGGCCCCTCTCACTCCCCAAACAAACAGGATCCCATTAAAGCTGAGGAGGCAGTAATTGTGACAGTAACAGATTGACGGAACCAGGGAATAGTCAGACCGACAGTATCCCAGACTAACGCCGGTCGGCTCATCCCACCTCACTATTGAGTATACCTCCCTCAGTAAATCAGCCACTAAAGGGTATCCTGCATTAGCGAACCATACCACTGTATTTAATGGATTGAAATCGCAACAGTATATAGTCTCAGCCCTTGATATTGTGAATGGGTTCTGGTCCATACCTGTGCACCTGGAATCCCAGAATAAGCTGGCGTTTACTGGCTGAGGAAAACAGCACACCTGGATCCAGTTACCTCAGGGATCCCACAATATTCCACTATATCCCACCGATATATGGCTGATGGAGTTAGTCACATTGATCTTTCCAACACCTCATGACCTCAGATATTAAACAGAATATAGGGTCAGGTCAGGCAGGCCGGGCTTAACATTAACCCACAGAGAGGGGGAAGGTAGGGAGAGATGTACCTGGGACATCACATCAGGGAGATCAAATCAGGAAGGAAGAGGGGACAATCCCAGCGGAACGATAGACCATGATTTCAAAACTATCCACCCCCACACCATGAAGGAGGTAAGGCAAACTTTAGGATTGTTTAATTACTGTGGGAATTTTGTGGAGAATTCTCCAGAATTGGTAGAACCATCACAAGCCCTGACAGAAGCATTGACATTAGCCAGGGGTCAGGGAGTCAACATATACGCAGACAGTCAGCATGCCTTTGGTATTGTCCATGACCATGTGTTGGCCTGTGCTCGGTGAGGGTACATTGCCCTGTCTGGGGCCACATAGAGCACAAAGTACAGGTCAGAGAGTTTGTGGGAGCAGCTAACTATCCCAGTGAATGCAGCAATAATGAGGATTAGAGCTCACAGGGAAGTAGAAACCCCACACCAACGGGGCAGTAAGTATGTGGGTAACGCGAGTGAAATACTGACTGAAACAGGGCAGACATTTGGGGAAGTGGCAGTGGCAGGAACTGCAGAACTGAGTAAGGAAAGTTTAAAGACCTTCATAGATACAGCCCCACAATTGAGAATAATTTCATCAATAGGCTTATAATTCTAGATTTGTATTGAAATCAAACTCCACATCTGCTGTGATGGGATTCGAATCAGGGTCCCAGAATATTACCTGGGTCTCTGGATTAAAGTTCAGCAACGATACCACGGAGCTGTTACCGATCTACAAAGGGACAGTTTTAAGGGTGGAAACCAAATCCTTGATCAAACAGGTAGAAATTAAGGAGAGCTGATAGAATGGAGGAGAATTGAAGGAAATGGGGGAAGAGAATGACCAAGTTTAGGTTCAAGGCAGCAGAAACTAAAGCCACCAAGAGGGAGGAGAATAAAAGAAGAAACACTGACACACAGCTGGAATTGGATAAATGCAGATACCTCAGGGAGGTGTGGAACTACGCTGGGAGGACAGGGTGAAGGCACGGGTAGGTTTAAAAGCAGTGAACCACATTTTGAAATGATCTTTCTGAACATAATATAGATCAGGTTAAAACTGAAGTCGGTGTCTTACACAACTTGCTGCATGGACACAGACAGTAGAATCTGAGGTGATCATGAGGATGTGGAGGCAGAACGTGGGAGACAGTCCAAGCTGGGACTGTATTGGAGTAGTCACTGTGAGAGGGAACAAATGCTGGATGCAGTGTTTCAGCAGCTGATGGACTGACGCTGAGGTGAGCCATCGGAAACTGAGCAAGTGACCACCATCTAATAGGACAGAGAAACTGATCCATCAGCCTGAAACTGACTGACCACGTGGCTGTCAGTGACTCCAACACAAGTGAATGGAAACATTGCTCAGAGCCTGTTTCTGTAACATTCAACACAACCAGGAAATGGAAAGGGAATAATTAGCTGAAAACAAAGCCACTGCTCTGTTAGAGTCAAAATCATTCAACGTTCAGTTATTGAATATTACTGACTCTCAGAATATTCTAACCTACAGAATCACAGTAAAAGGGGAAAGTAAACAACATTCTTGGCAAAGACAGAATGAACCAACTGCTTGTATAAAACCAGCTCAAAACAAAGGTGCTGAATCCTCCACAAATTGACAAACACAGGTACCATCAGTTTATAGATAGACAATGAAATTCCTCAGAAAAACACTTCCCTGTTTATGGTGTGTGGTAGTAACCATTCTCAGTGAGAACTGCCACTTATTTCCTTTGAAAGGAATCTCTGTTTCCCCTCAGAAAAGCAGGTGTGTCGCGCACTTACAGACTGACTTACAGACAAAGGAAACCTGATCTGAGACTCGCAGGTTAGTTAAGCTATTAGTGACAGTCCATTGCACACAACAAGAGTTTAGACCATAACAGATTCTAGTGAAACCAACAATGAAATGAAAAAGGTGAATTAGTCTTAATAATCATGCAGCCTCTCTCAATCAAATAATTCTAGTCAACTTCCAAACATTTTAAAACTATTAATACCAATGTATACATATTTATTTCCTTTCCTAAGTTTCCTCCAAAAATATATATCTGACTATTCTCTTCAAAATATATTTTAAATGGTCAATTCATAATCACAATTCATTTCCAATTATTTTTAGAGCAAAACAACTTGCAAACTAAAATAGTTTTCATGTCAATAATGACACTGGAAACTTTGTTATGTAGTTTAACCATATTTCCAAATATTGTTTTGGTTCATTATTGCAGTGAAGCTAAAATTAAAGTATTTTATTTTCTCTGATATCCTTCCATTACATTATTCCCTAATAAGAATGCCGATGGTGTAATGGGTGACAAGCATTAAAATAAAATTGAATTTTCAATGCAAGAACTGGTACAAATAATCATATATTATTCAGTTCATTCACTGTCGTTGATTATCAGAGTTATTTCCATTGTATGAACACGTTAAATTCACTTAAATAATCACAGTACAATTCTCACCTCTATAGATACGTCAAAGTGAATGTCAAATTATTAATATTTCAAGTAAAACCAAATTTACATTTTGCTCTGTTTTATTCCAGGAATGACAGGATGCGTTGAATTATTATGGGAAACAGGAACAGGTGAAGGTGGTGGCTCTCAGACGTGAGGCCTTAAAGCCAAAGGGCCAGGTGGTAGTTCCAGTGGGGGAGGTACCTAGTGCCCCGCTCTCCTCAGAAGGCAGTGAGGATGGTGACACTGACTGGAACAGGTTAGATGGTGAAGCACCCACGTATGGACAGAGGGACGACAATGGGTGGGATGATCCACCGACCTATAAGGCCCAGAAGGCCATGTCTATGGGACCACTGGGCATCAAAGCTCAAACTTGGACAGACAGTAGGGAGCAACAAAGGGAACTGACAGAAACCAAACCTGAACCGTTCACCCGCTGAATGACAGATGTTGGTGAATGAACACCCAGCCTGATAGAGAAATGGTAATAATGGGCCTTATTGGGACAATATGGATGAATTAGTAGAGGTACACAGTCTCACCGAAGATGATGTACGGACCCTCCCTCGGCCCAAGATGCCCTGACGTGTACAGCAGAATCTGTCCCTGCAATGAGAGGGTGAGGGTGTGAGTCGGTTCCCCCAATGCACAGCCCATCAGTGGCTCCAGGCATTTACAGATATTACAGGGACACACTGGGGAGGGGACAGGCTGAATGGGCTAAAATAACCTTGGTGACTCAGGGACAAAAGGGTAATATCGAGGATCATACAGAGAGGAAGTCTGAGGTGTGTAAGGACCACGGGGGATTACCAAACCCCAAACTGTGATGATGAAATAGGTTTGATGTATTTAAAAGATGACATGGGACCCTATTTAACTGTAATTATAAACATGGTACTCCCAGTGGGAGATAATTCTAACCACATTCTGAATTGGGCCACGACAGCTGAGGCAAACGGAGAAACACTGGGGAATAGCTGCAGTACAGGGAGGGTAATCAGACCCACAATGTTACAAGGGAAGCAGGAAAGGGCACATAGACAAGGAAGGTAGGCACAGAGAGAGAGATAGGTGTTCATATTGTGAGTGGCCTGTGTTCATGTAGGTATATGCATAGCCCATGAATATTCATTGATGCGCTGTTAAGGGGCCAACACTTTCATGATTCTAACACCGGAGCATCTTTGCCTTTTATGCCTCATTCTGTAGCTCAAATCCTCCAACCGTAACAACATCGTTGTAAATCTTTTTTGAAACCTTTCAAGTTTCACAGCACCCTTCTGATAGGAGGCAGGCCAGAATTGCACACAATATTCCAAAAGTGGCCTAAGGAATGTCCTGTACAGCAACATGACCTCCCACATCCAATACTCAATGCTCAAACCAATAAAGGAAAACATACTGAACACCTTCTTCATCATCCTATCTGCCTGCAACTTGACTTGCAAGGACTATGAACCTGCCGTCCAAGCTCTCTTTGTTGCGCAAACGTCTTCAGGGCCTTGCCATTCAGTGTACCAGTCCTGCCCTGATTTGCTTTTCCAAAATGCAGCACCTCACATTTACCTAAATTGAACCCCATCTGATCAATATCTTATTGTAATCTGAGGTAACCTTCTTCATTATCCACACCCCTCCAATTTTGTATGACCTGTAAATTCATTTACGATACCAAATTATTTAAATGAATGACGAAACAATCCAGAAATAGACATCCATTTCTCAGAGTTTGAATGTGCTCTGTGTAAATCCTGCTCAATGACTCTGTACCAGAGAAAGGCTGCACATGCGCCTGGCTGCACCTTGCCCCCTACAAAGCTGGTGGCTCCGCACGTGTCCAGTGAATTTTTGCCCCCAACTAAAGATGGCGGCGCACACTCATGCCTGCAGCCACACTGAGGCAATTCCCCGATTACTGAAAACACGAGACTGGGACGTTCTAATTTGTGTTTTCTGACGTGCACATTTTGTTTGTAAAACCTCTCCGCTCATACAGAATCGCTCTCACCTCCTCCTGGTGATTTTTGTGGGTACCTATTCTCTGCCTGGTTACTCATTTGTCCTTAGTGTATTTGTACAATCACTCTGGATTCTCCTTAAGCCTATTTCCTGAAGCTATCTCATGTCCCCTTTTTGCCCTCCTGGTTTACCTCGAGTATACTCCTACTGCCCCTATACTCCTCTAGGGATTCACACAAACACAGCTCTCTATACCTGCCATATGCCTCCTTCATTTTCTTGACCAGGCCCACAATATCTTTCGTCAGGCAGCATTCTTTACACCTACCAGCCTTGGCCTTAACAGGAACATACTGTCTGTGTACTCTCATTGTCGCAGGCCTATGGAGGCAATGGCAGATGAGGATACAGAAGCAATCATTCTCAGTAAAGAGGTAATGTTGGGAAAGATAACAGCCTAAAGGTAGATGGGTCTCCTGGCTCTCATGGAATGCATCCCAGGGACTAAAAGAGATGGTGGGGAGGTGGGGAGGGAAATAACAAATAGACCTCGTGATAATTCAATAAAATTTGTTGGATTCTGGGATGGTTTTGACAGACTAGAAGCTGCAAATGTGGTGCCACTATTTTTCAAAAAGGACCCGTTAGCTTAAGCGTTTTCCTCCCTACAGAAGTTGAATCTCTCAAGGAAGTAGTGGTGAGATATCCGGGTAGAAATTGTCTCATTGAGCAGACAAAGCATGGATTCATGAAAGGCAGGTCAAGATTAACGCATTTACTGGAAATATTTGAGGATACGACGAGTGCGTTGGACAAGGTGGACTCGGTGGATGTGGTGTACCTGGATTTCCAGAAGGCATTCGATAAGTTGCCACATAAAAGGCTGCTGTATAAGGTAAAGATGCATGGCATTATGGGTAATTATCATTGATACAGATTGGGTTTACCAACAAAAAATAAAGAATGGGGATAAATGGGTGTTTGGATTAGTGTTGGCACTACAACTGTTTGCAATTTACACAAATGTTTTGGAGTTGAGGACCAAGTGTATGGTGTCAGAGTTCACATTTGATACAAAGATGAGGTAGAGCAATGTCTGAAGAGACCATTGTCAGTCTGCACAGGGATACAGATCAGTTACGTGAGTGGGTAAGGGTCTGGCAGATGGAGGTCAATGTTGGGAAATGTGAGGTCATCCAATTTGGTCAGACTAACAGCTAACTGATGATGAAATGGTGAAAACTTGCAGCACGCTGCTGTACAGAGGGAGCTGGGTGTCCTTGTGCATGAATCACAGCAAGTTGGTTTGCAGGTGCAGCAGGTAATTAAGACAGTGAAGGGAATATTGTCCTTCTTTGCTAGAGGGATGGTTATGCTGCAGCTGTACAGGGTGCTGGGGAGACCACACCTGCAGTACTGTGTACAGGTTTGATCTCCTTACTTCAGGAAGGATGTACTGGCACTGGAGGGAGTACAGAGTAGGGTCATTAGTTTGAGTCAGGAGTTGAGGGTTGGTGTATGTGGAGAGATTGAGAAAATAGTCATTGTAATTTAGAAGAATGGGAAGTTGGATAGGAAACAATAAAATTATGAAGGGAGTAGATAAGACAGAAGCAGGGAGGCTATTTCCACTGGGGGTGGGTCAAACTACAGAGCATTACCTCAAAATAAGGGGGAGCAGATTTAGGACTGAGTTCAGGAGGAGCTTCTTCAGCTAAAGGGTTGTGAATCTGTGGAATTCCCTGCCGAGTGCAGCATTTGACGTTATCAACATGAATGCCTTTAAGGCAAAATGTAGATTTGTGATCAGGAAAGGAATTAAGGGTTATAGTGAGAGAGCAGGAATGTGGAGCTGAGGCCATGAAAAGATCAGCCCTGATCTTATTGAATGGTAGAGCAGGCTTGAGGGGCCAGATGAAAGTTCTTGCCTTGTGCCATCAAAATTGGCCTTTGTCCAATTCAGAACCTTAACTTTTAGATCTGGTATATTATTTTCTGTAACTATTTTAAAACTATTAGAATTATTAGAGACTCCCAACAGTGTGGAAGCAGGTCATTCAGCCCATCACATTGATACTGACCTGGAGAGCCTCCTAACCTCCCACTGTAACATTGCATTTCCCAGGGCCAGCCAACCTACACATCCCTGAACACTGTGGGCAATTCAGCCTGGATAATCCACCAGACCTGTACATCCCTGAATTCTGTGGGCAATTCAGCCTGGACAATCCACCCAACCTACACATCCCTGAACACTGTGGGCAATTCAGCCTGGACAATCCACCCAACCTGCACATCCCTGAACACTGTGGGCAATTCAGCCTGGATAATCCACCCAACCTACACATCCCAGAACACTGTGGGCAATTCAGCCTGGACAATCCACCCAAACTGTACATCTTTGGACTGTGGGAGGAAACCAGAGCGCCCGGACGAAATCCATGCAGAAAACCCCAATAAAGTGATCATCCCTTTCTTATTTCCCAGTTCCACCTAAATAACTTCACGGGGCATACTCCCAGGAATACCTTCCCTATGCAAAAACATAACGCTATCCCAAATCAAAAATGCCACTCCCCCTCCTCTCTTGTCCCCCTCTCTATTCTCCCTAAAGCATCTATACCCTGGAACATTAAGCTGCCAGTCCTATCCATCCCTGAGTGATGCCTCTGTAATTGCTATAATATCCCAGTGCCATGTTCAAAACCATACCCTGAGCTCATCTGCCTTCCCTGTCAGGCCTCTTCTATTGAAGTAAATGCAGTGCAACTGCTCAGTCCGACTTCATTCTGTGCCTTGCCCTTGCCTGCCTTGACTATTTGACTTCGGAACTGTACCAGCCTCAGACATACCTCTATTCTCACTATCTTCTTGGGTTTACACCCACTCCCTCACTGGTTTAATGCCTCCCGAGTATCACCAGCCAGTCTCCCTGCCTAGATATTAGACACCTTCCAATTCAGGTACAATCCATCCTTCTTATGCAGGTCAACTCTACTCCAGAGGAGATCACAACGATCCAAAAAACGTGAATCCTTTTCCCCTGCACCAGCTCGTTAGCCACTCATTGAGCACCTCCTCCTCCTCTGTAATATGGACATTTTTCAAGATGTGACCATTTATTTCCCCACATTCTATATCTCCCATGTACTTCTTCACAGTAAACACTGATGCAAAATACTTGTTTCCTATACTGCCCATCACCTGCAGCTCCACACAATGGCTGCCTTGCTGATCTTTGAGGGTCTCTATTTTCTCCCTAGTTAGCCTTTTGTTCCTCATGTATTTACAAAAGCCCTTTGGATTATCCTTAACCCTATTCGCCAAAGCTATCTCACGCCCCTTTTTTGCCTCCTGATTTCCCTCTTAATTATACTCCCACTGCCTTTATACTCAAAAATTTTTTGGATTGGAATAAATGCAAAATATAACATCCTGACAAAACAAACGAAGGCAGAACTTACCCTCAATAAAAGTAGGGCCTTGAGTAGTGATATGGGAACAAAGAGACCGAGGGCTTCACGTCTTTGAAGTTTGTGTTACATGTAGACAGGGTGGTTAAGAAGGTGCTTAGCACACTTACCTTCATTGTTCAGACCTTTGAGTACAGGAGTTGGGACATTGCGTTGAGGATTTACAGCACGTTGGGGAGGCCTCTTCTGGAATACTCTGTCCAGTTCAGGTGGTGCTGTTATAGGAAGGATATTATTAAATTGGAGCAGGTTCAGAAGAGATTTACCAGCATGTTGCCATGAATGGAGGGATTGTGTTCTAAGGAGAGGCTGGATAGGCTGGGAATTTTTTTCACTGGCGTGCACGAGGTTGAGGGGTGACCTTATTAGAGGTTTATAAAATCAGAAAGAGTATAGATAAGGTGAATAGCCAGGAGAGAGGGGGATTCAAAACTCAGGTGCATTCATTTTGAGAAGAAATGAGAAAGATTTGAGGGGAAAGACATTAGGGTTATTAAAAAAAAATTTACACACGTGGAATGAACTTCCAGAGGAAGTGGTAGCTGTGAATACAATTACAATATTTAAAAGACCTTCAGATAAGTACATAAATAGGAAATACTTGGATGGATGTGGACCAAGCGGAGGCAGGTACAATTAGGTCAGTTTGGAATTATTGTTGGCATGGACTGGTTGGACCACAGGGCCTGTTTCCTTGCTGTATAACGTTATGACTCTAATCCTCACTAACTCTAAATTCCTCCATCCTCAACTCTCCCGATCACTGTCACCTCATCCAGCTTCACAACTCTTCCTTATTTATAGAATTCCTCACCAGCCACAGAACGCTCCCTATCTCATGTCCTCCAGTTTCTCAGATCTCTGCGATATGTGCCTTTCTTTAGTTCCAGCCTTGAGGATGCCCTCATTCACTCCGATTGGTTGGAGGACAAACTGGTACAACCTGGTCCTCCAGTACTGCTCTCTGCCCCCTATTGGCCTGCGCTGACATCAATCATCGGGGCCCATTGTGAGGTGAGTGGTGGGATCCTCCCTCTCTCTGCCCTGGGATGAGCTTCAACATTCACAGTCAATGGGGCAGTATCACAGAGCACAGGGGCTGGGGCTATTCAGCCCATTTGGGATGTACCCTCTCCCTCTGGAGATGCTGCAAATCTGTCCCAATTCCCTTCCCATTTGCCCATAGCCCCCCAAATCTTCCCTGAAAAAGTAAAATTCCAAATCTGTTTATGAATAACTGCTGAGTCTGTGTCCAGCTGCCATTCAGACTGTTCCAGATACTCAGAACTTACTGAATAAAATAATGTTCACATATTCACATTATTTGCCAATTACCTGAAAATAGTTATGAAAATTGTGACTTTGTTAACAATTCCCCTCTCTCTGCAGATTAGATATCCTAGAAACAAATTTGCACCTGGTCAAAATCACTGCTTAACGTTCTCAGCTCCAAGGACAATTATCTGTGCTTCTGCTAGCTCTCCACAAAAGAGGAACACATCTTATTTTCATTTATTAGTGTCATAGAGATGTACAGCACAGAAACAGACCTTTGGTCCAATTTGTCCATGACAACGAGGAATCCTCAACAAACGGAGCCCCATTTGCCAGCTATTGGTCCGTATCATTAGAAACTCTTCCTATTCACGTACCCAATCGGATGCCTTTCAAATGTTGTAATTGTATCAGCCTCCACTACTTCATCTGGCAGCTCATTCCACACACACACCACACAGAGCTTGAAAACTTTGCCCCTTAGATCCATTTTAAATCCTTGCCCTCTCAACTTTAGTCCATGTGATCTTGTTTTGAACCCACATAACTGGGGGGAAAAGACCCTGGCTGTTCACCATATCCATGCCCCTTATGATTTTATAAATCTCCATGAAGTCACCTCTCAGTCTTTGACTCTCCAGGGAAATTACCCCTAGCCTATTCACCCTCTCCCTGTAGCCCACATCCTCCAACCCTAGCAAAGTCTTTGTAAATCTTGTCTGAACTCTTTCAAGATTCACAACATCCTTTCCAGAACAGGGAATTTCGAACTTAAAACATAATTCCTGAAATGGCTTAATCAATGTCCTGTCCAGCCACAATTTGATGTCCCAGCTTCTGTAGTCAATGCATTGACCAATAAATATAAGCATACCAAATACCACCTTCACTCGTCTGCCTACCTGCGACTCTACTTTCAAGGAACAATGAACCTGCACTCCATGGTCTCTATGTTCAGCAACATTCCCAAGGACTTTACCATTAAGTGTACAAGTCCTGCTCTGATTTGCCTTTCCAAAATCCAACAGCTTACATTTGTCTAAATTGAGCCCAGTCTGCCATTCCTCGCTCCAATGGCCCATCTGGTCAAGAGCCTGTTGAATTCTGAACTAACCTTCTTCATTGTCCACTACACCTCCAATTTTGGTGTCTCCTGGATACCCACTGACCATATCTCATATATTCACATCCAAGTCATTTATTTAAGGACCCAATATCCATTCCAGCAGGACAATGCTGCTCACAGGCCTCCAGTCCGCAAAGCAAGCCTCCATTACCACCCTCTGCCTCCTACCTTCAAGCCAGTTTTGTATCCAAATGGCTAGTTCTCCCAACATTTCATGTTATCTAACCTTGCTAACCAGTCTACTTTGTGGAACATCATTCAATGTCCATATAGACAACGTCCACAGTCTGCCTTCATCAATCATCTTTGTCACATCTTCAAAGAAACTCAATCAAGTTAGAGAGAGAATTTCCCACACACAAAGCCATGTTAACTAGCCCTAATCAATCCTTGTCTTTCCAAATACATGTAAATCCGGTTCCTCAGAATCCCTTCCAACAACTTACCTACCACTGACGTTAGGTTGACTGTTCTCTTGTTCCCTGGCCTTTCCTTACCACCTTTTTTAAATAATGGCACCCATCTTCCAGCACCTCACCTGTCACAAACAATGATATAAATACCTCAAGGAGCGGCACTGCCATCACCTTCCTAGCTTTCCACAAATTTCTGGGATACACCTGATCAGGTCCCAGGGATTTATCCACCTTGCTACTGTTTAAGACATGCAGGACTTCCTCCTCTGTAATATAGACACTTTTCAAATTATCACTATTTATTTCCCCAAACTGTCTAGAATAGAATAGCATAGTATTTCTCCCACCTCCTGTTGTTCCACAGATGGCCTTGTTAATCTTTAAGGGGTCCTATTCTCTGTCTGGGTATTATTTTATCCTTAATATATTTGTAGAATCTCTTTGGATTCTCCTTAAACTATTTCCTAGAGATATTTCAAGTCCCCTTTTTGCTCTCCTGATTACCCTTGAGTATATTCCTGTAAAAACGTGATCCTGTACTCCCAATTCCTCCGCCTCTGCCATATCTGCTCCCAGGAGAAGCAATTCCACTCCAGGACATCCCAGAAAGATTCCTCTTTCAAGGACCAGATTTCCCTCTTACTTGATCAACAATGCACTCCAACGCATATCCTCCACTTCCTGTACCTCCGCCTTCCCCCCACCCCTCCAACCACAATAAGAATATAATCTCCCGGTCCTCAGCTGCCACCCACTAATCTCCATTAACCTCTGCTATGTCCGCTACCTACAGTCAGACCCCACCACCAGGGATATATCTCCCTCCCCAGCCCTTTCTATCTTCTGCAGAGACCATGGGATCTTTGGTGCTGATGTGCTGCCCCACGGATACCTCAGTCACTCACCCTGCCAAATGGCCTAGTGAAATTATCACTAGATGGATAATCCAGACACCCAGATAACGTTCTGGGGCCCAGGGGTTTGGATCCCGTCACGGCAGACAGTGGAATGTGAATTCAATAAAAATTTGGAATTAAGAATCTATTAAAGACCACGAATCCATTGTTGATTATTGCAAAAAGAAAAACTCATCAGATTCACTAATATCCTTCAGGGAAGGAATCTGCCATCCTTACCTGGTCTGGCCTACATGTGACTCCAGACCTACAGCAATGTGGTTGACTCTTTACTGCCCTTTGGGCCCAGTCAGTGACACCCTCATCCTGTGAATGAATAACAAAGAAGGTCAAGTCTTGTACACAACCATACTATTCTTACAGATAAGTGATCTCTTAGTAAATTTGCTTTTCAAATCCCTGCTGACTATTGGGGAAGGGGGTCAACATTACCATCCCAATAAGGAGATCATCCCTTTCTTATTTCTCAGTTCCACCTGTATAACCTGCCTGGATGTACTCCCAGGAATACCCTCTTGAAGCCCAGCTGTAATGTTATCCCGAATCAAAAATACCTCTCCCCCTGCTCTGTTGCCCCCTTTCTATCTTTGCTATCCCATCTATACACTGGAACATGAAGCTGCTGGTCCTATCCATCATTAAGTCATGCCTCTGTAATTGCTATAATATCCCAGGGCGATGTTCAAAACCATACCCTGAGCTCCTCTGCCCGACCTATCGGGCCTCCTTCATTGAAATAAATGCAGTGTAACTGCTCATTCTGTACCTTGCCCTTGTCTGCCTTGACTGTTTGACGTCTGAACTGTACCAGCGTTGGACTGAGCTCTTCCCTCACTCTCTCTCTGGGTTTACCCACATTCCTTCACTGGTTTAATGCCTCCTGAATAGCACTACCAACTGTTCCCTTCCAGTACCAGTACAATCCATCCTTGTGATGGAGGTCAATTCTACCCCACAAGAGATTCCAATGATCCAATAATGTGAACTCTTCGATTCCTATGTCATTGATACCAATAAACAACAGCCTCCCCTCAAAATGGTTATTCTCCCCTTTAAGAATATTCTGCTCCCTCTCGGAGACATCCTTATACAAAAATTACACATTCAAGTAATAAACCTTACACACATCAGGTCATCATAAAAGGATTACATGACACATTGAAGGTTTGGGGAGACCTTTTGAGAGAATGCGATGATTCAAAGGAGAATTTTTAAGCAGCAAATGGGATTGATCTGGAACACAATACTCACACACACAATGCAAATATCCAGATCCTGACATACTGAGTAATTCAATTAGAGTTTAGCAGAATATTTACTGAGATTACCATCTGAATGTCCACCTGTAATATCCTGTAATATAAGTTTATAAAATCTGTCACTATCAGTTCAAGTTAGAAACTCACACCATCCCCTCCTCGTGGCCCAGGATTACTGTACATATTACCCTTGAGGACATCAGCAGTCAACTCAGAGGGAAATCTGTGGGTTTCTAGGAGATTCCAACTTGAGATCTTATGTGACTGAACACAGCAGTTCTTTGACACATTGGAGAAAATGATCCAAGCGTCAGTGAGATATGGGGAACAAGAATGACTTTCTTTTCTTTCATTCCGTGCTGCCGCTTTGCCTCATCAATAAGACACAGGTGTGAAAGGCTAATGCCTAACGATGGGCAAGTTGTCTCCATCCTGACCAATGGGTAGGAAGATCCTCTCAATCACTCCAAAGCGTATCCCTAAAAAGAGAGCAACTCTGTCTGCTTCCCACTGCCCAGTGCTCCCTGTAAATGTTTGGAAGAATGGGAAGGGGTGGGGGGGATATCTCCTAGAAAAGGCATAACTGTAAAGGTCTAAGAGGATTATGAAAAGAGAGAGATGCACAGGATAAGGGGGCAACAAGTTACCAGATGGGGTGTAACTTGGGAAAAATGGGAAGTTGCTCATTTTGGAGGAGATAATAAAAGAACAAAGTACTGTTTAAATGGTGGAAACTGTAGAAAGCTGTACCACAAAGGGACCAGGGGTAATTGTTCAGGAAACACAGAAAGCTATCACACAGTTACAACAGGGAATCAGGAAGGGGAATCGAATATTTTGTTTCAAAAGTTTTCAGTATTAGAGTTTGGAGTATATACCTGAGAGTAACGTGTGGAAGTGCTGGTGAGACCACCATATCTGCAGGAATGAGAGCAGTTTTGGTCCCTTTAGATAAGGAAATGTGTCACTTTATTGGAGGCATTTCAGGGAAGATTCAATGAGATGATCCCTGGTTTGGAGGGATTATCTTCTAAATAAAGGCTGAAAAGGTTGGGACTCTACTCACTGGATTTTGGAGAAAGAGAGGTGATCTCATTGAGACAGATGGGATTCTTAAGGGGTTTGACAGGATAAATACTGAGAGGATGTGTCTGAGGGTAAATACTGAGAGGGGAGTCTGAAACCAGATTCTGAGTTACGGAATCAAGAGTTTTGTTTTGGATTCAAGTATAAGGGAACACAGACGTGGGTAAGGGGTTTCAGTAGCAATGGAGCTGGGGGGAGGTGGAGAAAAGCAATGTTTAAGAGATTGGAATTCCTAGTGTTGTGATTGTGTGGATGTCTGATCAGAAGGTCATCTTGGGGTCAGATATAACAGCAATATTGTGAAGAGTGTCATTCTGCCTCAGAGAGTTCCCAGTGAGAGGGAGGGGCTCAGCAGAAAGGTAAAGGTAAGGCAATGGGTTTAACCATGACAATGTTTCATTGGAGGAAACTGCAGCTAATCAAGTAGTAGGAATGTGGTAAGCAGTTTGATAACTGAGTAACAGTGGAGTAATGGAGAGGGATGATGGGGAGGGAGAGCTGGGCATCGGCAGTGTACATGTCAAACCTAACACAGTGTTTTTGGATGATATCACCTCCTGGCACTATGTATGTGAGATACAGGAGAGACCAAGGATAGATCGTTAAGGGACAGCAAATGCAAGGAATTCAGAAAGGAAAAGGAGAGTGGAGATGGAGCAAGATTTTCCAACAACGGTGGGGTCAAATATCAGTTTTTCACAGAATGGGAGAGAAGGACATAACCAAAAAAAGACCAACAGACAGAACAAGGAACAATATCTATGAATTGGCGAGGGGGAGAGATGAGGCGGCAGTGGAGGAAAGAGAGTTGGAAAGGGAGTTGAGCGAGATTAGGGGAAAGGGTCAAGGTGAGCTCTGATAAGGCTTGACAAGACACTGAAGAAAGATGTAGGTTTGGGACAAAAACCAGGAACACCACGTGAGGCAGTTTGGCTCGGCGGGCTAGTGGGAGGGAGAGAAACAGCAGATCGGATTATCTCAGTCTTAGTGACAGAGAAACTCCATGTACTCCTCACTCGTTGTTGGAGGGGAGGATGGAGGACACAGGATGATGGACAGTGTTTTACAAAGAAACAAAACCAGGGTTAGTGATATTTAAAATGAGTGAACAAACCTGATGTATTTAGCTTTTATCCAGAATATTAAAACAAACGACTGAAGTCCTGGTTCGAATCCCATCTTGGCAGATGGTGGCATCTGAATTCAAGAAAATAAAACAACGTATTAGGAATCTCCTGATCTCCATGAAACCATTGTCATTGGCGAAAAAAATCCTGCCAACCTGACAGCAGCCCAGCCAGCTACTCACTGTATTAATCAATGCAAAGTCTCAACACAGGAATGAAACTGGATGGACCAGTTGGCAACTAACAAGGCACCAGAAATTACAACCACAGAATCAGCTCTCTTGATGGTGCAACGTCCTCCTCACTAACATATGGTTTTTGGTGCCAAAATGTGGAGAGCTGTCTCACAGACTAGTCAAGGAACAGCCTGACATAGTCATACTCACGGAATCATCCCTTACAAACAATGACCAGACACCACCATCACCGTCCCTAGATATCGAGAGTGTGGTGCTGGAAAAGCACAACAGTCAGGTAGCATCCAAGGAGCAGGAGAATCGACATTTCTAGCCTAATCCCTTCATCAGCCTGACTTGCTGTGCTTTTCCAGCACCAGAGTCTTGACTCTAATCTCCAGCATGTGCAGTCTTCACTTTCTCCTGAAATCTCTGGAAATGTCCCGTCCCACCAGCAGGACATACCAGGCAGATGTGGTGGCACAGTGGTGTATAGATAGGGAGGATTTGCCCTGGGAGTACTCAGCATTGGCTCCGGAGACCAGGAAGTCTCATGGCTCCTGCTGATTACCACGTCCCGTCCTCCCTTGGCTGATGAATCACTCCTCCTTCATGTTGAATAACATTTGGAGGAAGCACTGAGGCAATAAAATGGTGTCAAATGTACTCTGGGTACAGGATTTCAATGTCCACAATCGAGACTAGCTCTGCAACAGAATTACTGACTGAGCTGGTCAGGTCCAAAAGGACATAGCTGCTCAACTGAGTCTGCAGCAGGTGGTGAGGGAACCAACAAGCGGGAAAAACATACGTCATCTCAGTGTTATGAATTGACCAGCTGCAGATACTGATACTGTCATGGACAGATGTAAGACCAACCATCACACATTCCTTTTGGAGACAAAGTCTTGCCTTAAAGTTGAGAAAAATCTCCATCGTGTTGAGTGACACTATCACCGTTCTAAATGGGTTAGACTTTGAAGAGATGTAGGATCTCAAACTGGGTATCTCTGAGGCACTGTGGGACATCAACAGCAGCAGAACTGTACTCCAGCACAATCTGTAATCTCATGGGTTTGTACATCCCGCACTCACCCATTACAATGGACAGGAAAGGAGGGCATGCCAAGAGCAGCACCAGGCAGACTTAAAAATGAAGTGCCAACTGGGTGAAGCGACCAAGCAGGACTATCTGCATATCAAACAGCATCAGCAGCAAACAACAGAGCTAAGTGATCCTACATCCAATGGAACAGATCGGAGCTCTGCAGTTCTGCCACACCCAGTTGTGAACGGTGATGGACAATTAAACAACTCACTGGAGGAAGCATCACAGATATCCCCACCCTTACTGATGGAGGGGCCTCAGACACCCATGCACTAGATAAGATGACAGCATTTGCAGCAATCTTCAGCCAGAAGTGTAAAGTGGGATGATCCATCTCAGCCTTCTCCAGTGGTTTCCAACATCACAGATGTGAGTTTTAAAGCAGTTCAGTTGAATTTGAATAACATCAAGAAATGGTTCAGTAGTGCAAAGGCTACAGGCCCTGCCAATATTCTGGCAATAATACTGATGGTTTGTGCTCCAGAACTTGCCACCCACCAAGCCAAGTACCGCTCCAGCACTGGCATCTACCGACAATGTGAAACATTGCCCAGGGATGTTCAACACAAAAATACAGGGCAATCCAACCCAGCCAATTTCCATCTATCAGTCTACACTCGATTAGCAGTAAAGTGATGGAAGATGTCATCGACAGGGCTACCAAGCAGCAGCTGCTCAGCAACAGTCAGATCAGCGACCCTCATTTTAGGCTCCACCAGGGACACTCAGCTCCCGATTGTGTTACTGCCCTGATTCACAATCTGGCAACCAGCTGAATCCCAGAGGTGAGGTGAGGTGAGTGTGATAACTCAGTCCCACTCCAAGACCACTATTTCTAGCTGATTCCACCCTTGTCTCAGCTCATACACTTTCATCCACCTTGTGTTATCTCCAGACTTCATTTTCCAAACACACTCAGGGCCAGCTTCCCACATTCAACCTCCCTGTAATCTCAAGAAAGTCTAAATCTCTGCTTGTTGATTCATCAAAAGGCTCCTAATTATAATCAACATACAGCCATAGAGATGTACAGCAAGTAAACAGACCCTTCGGTCCAACCCGTCCATGCTGACTAGATAACCCAACCCAATCTAGTCTCACCTGCCAGCACCTGGCCAATATCCCTCAATTTAAAATTCTCACACTTGATTTAATTCCTGACTGTGATAATCCCTAGCTCCCCGCACCACACACACTGAGACCTCGACAACCCATTTTCTTGAAGACTCCCAACCATTTGTTAATTCATTACTTCACCTGTGTGGCTGTTTCTACAGGTGCTGAAGCAGCTTGGTCTGAAATTCGCAGCCGAAACCTCACAGGTCTGCTTACCACCTTTAAGACATCCCTCAAAACCTGCTTTTTGGCAATGCTTTTGGTCACCTGACCTAAAATCTCCACCTCTGGCCTTATGTCTAAAGTTCTCAATAGTATTTTTGAGAAATTATAAGCATGATAATAAAAATACAAACTGTTGTTGATTTGGACATTATTTTCAAATCATCACTGTTGCTGAATAAATAGTCTATAATGCCACTTACCCAATCACATTGTAGGAGCACCTCCACCACACAAACTGCAGCTGTACAAGAAAGTCAAACATCACCCTCTTCACAAGCAACAGGGCTTTGGCATTAATCCCTGGTATCTGTGGAAGGAGAAACACAGTTGATGTTTCAGGGAGTGCAAAATGGATTACAGGGAATGAAAATGGTGCAGAATTTGATCGTCAGAAATGGAAGGAAAATACACTCGCTTATTGGAAAAAAAGAATTCTTGACTGTCAAATATATTCAAGAAAAAGTAATCTGATAATAGAGCAACACATGGTCAGGGGCTGGGCCGCAGTGAAAAACTCATTTACAAAGGGTCTATAAAAGTAATAATAGAGTAGTAAACAGACCGATAATACACCCATGGTTCGAGACTGAGGAAGCTAGATATTGACAAAGTGGTTATGAGGGAGCCCAGAGGTGAATCAGAGCAGTATGGGCTGCTATGATCCCAATGACTCTATACCATGCGCCTTGCTGCACCTTGCCCCCTACAAAGATGGCGGCGGTGCACGTGTCCAGTGAATCGTTGTCCCGAATAAAGATGGCGGCGCTCACTCAGGTCTGCAGCCGCGCTGAGGCCATTCCTAATTTGCTGCAAACACGGGACTGAGACGTTCAAATGTATGTTTTCCGACGGGCACAATTTGTTTGTAAAACCTCTCCGCTCATAGCAACACAGTTTTTCTCCCGTTTCCCGATTTATTTCTTTCCTTACCGGATCCTTTCTTTCCATAACTTCCTGAGCATTCATTACAGCAACTCTGCGCCGTGCGCGAAGGTGATCACATGGTTGTTTAGCTCCGCCCTTCATTCACGTTGATTGGTTGGAGGACCAACAACTCCGGCTAGGTCATCCAGCTCCGCCCACCGTCCTTTCATTGGTCCGGTGCTGACATCAATCACCCGGGGTCGCCTTTGTTGACGATAGCATCAGCTAAAGCAGGACACACTGCGCATATGTTGGGTAATGTGATGGGAGAGTTTACTGAGGCTAAGAATTCCCTTTGTGTGAGTTCTGCAGTAGATTTCATTTATTCATGGAGGGAATTGCTTTCCTACTCATGACTGTATAGCTGTGATTGATGAATCAATGCCATCTGAACCAGTACATAAACACCCCATTTTCACATTCGGGATCTTTAGCACATTGTATCACGCTCGTTTTGGAAACAAAAAAGCATGAAACGGAGCCTCAAGGAATCGGAGCAGGCGTAGGGCATTCATTGCCTTCAGCTTGTTCCCCCATTCTATCAGATCATGGCTGGGCCAACCCAGACCTCAACACCTCTTTTATGCTTGATCCGCATAGCCCTCAACTGCTCAATATTTCAAAAATCTATCTGCCCTCTTTTAAAATAATTTGAGACAGAATTACAGATTCCCTACTGTGTAGAAACAGGCCCTTCAGCCCAACAAGCCAGAACAACCCTCCGAAGAGTAACCGAACCATTCCCCTCCCACATTTAACTTTCACAATTGTTTGGGCGAGAAAATTCTAGCCATTCACCGAGAGAAAAAAATTCTTTACGTTTTTTAAAATGAATGTTCCCTTATATAATGTCCCCTGGTTTGAGACTTCACTGGTGCTAGAAGATCTAGTCAACATCTACCCTGTCAAGCTCCTCAGAATCTTGTTTCCATAAGATCACCCCTGCTTATCTATTCTTGATAGGTCAAAGCAGCTAAGTAAATCTTTTTTGAATGGTCTCCAATGTTGGTTTATCCTTTATTAAATATGGGAGTTATCATTGTATACAGCACTGCAAGTGAGGACTCAGCAACAGCCAGTGTGGTTAACTAATCCTCAATCCATCCTAATACATTACGCCGATACCATGAACTCCTTGTGCAATTAACTTTTATGTAGCACCTTATCATTTGCATTTTTAAAATCCAAATACAGAACATCATTGGATTGCCCTTTATCAGCCCTACTTGTTATCTCCTCAATGAACTGTCATAAATTTGTCAAATATAGTTTCTCATTCACAAAACCCAGTCTACCATGTTTAATGATAAGCTTTTCCAAATGTCCTGCAATTTCTTACTTTAATATTTGACTCTGTAGATTATTTCAGTAGATTTGCTAAGTATGATTCGCCTCTCTTAAGTCCATGCAGACTCTGTCCAATCCTGTCACTGTTCAGTAAGAAACTTGACTGTACTCCAATATAGTTACTAAACGTATCTGTATTTCTTTTTAAAAATTGACTATTTATAAATGCTGGACCCATGCAATATCAATGAATTAGTGACTCTGAATTTGGGTTATAATGTTTTTTCTATTAATTCCTTTTCGTACTGTGTTATGCAAACAGCACCAAGTGATCACTCTTAATTGTGAGTAACTTTGAAAATAATATATTTTAAAAATGACATCCCAAAATGCTGCCTCATTATTGTGCAAGGAGGATTTTGCATTCAGTAGTTTGCAGATAAAATTGAACAGATTTTTGCTGCAATTTAGCCAGACTGCAGGTTACACCAAAGTGGCAACTCTGTTGTCAAATTCTTACTTGACACTGCCCAAGGCGATACTGATGGGACTTCACTTTGCCATTCTTGTTCACCAGCTTTATTTCCAGGTTTAATTCTAAAATCATTCTAGAGCTTGTAATTTTAGACAACTTCTCTTTTAGGTACATATGTAAATATCATACTGAAATGTTGCACTGAATAGTACCAAATCGGAAATTAGTCTCTAATCTGATAGTAACATGGTCTGACCCTTCTACATATGTATTGGCATAAGTCTATGCCAGTTATTTTTCTGAAGCCTGTGATTCCTGATGAAGGGCTTATGCCCGAAACATCAACTCTCCTGCTTCTCGGATGCTGCCTGACTTGCTGTGCTTTTCCAGCACGACACTTTTCGACTCTGATATCCAGCATCTTTGGTCGTCACTTTCTCCTTTGAGGAGATTAAACTAAGAATAATTTTTGTTGAACAAAGTGCAATAGGAACCAATTCATTCAATTCAGATATCTCACATTTACCTTAACTATGTGAAGACTAAGACATTACCAAATTATTGTCAGTAATTGAAACCGTGCTGACAAACTTGTGCAGTATCAATGCCTCGCCTTTAGAGTGTTTCCAGATTATCACGCAGCTGCAGTATTTTGTTTTGCGCTCAGCTATATGTTGTTCTCACTTGTTTCTTTGTGAAAGATTACAAAATTAACTTGGATGAATGAACTTGTGATTTCTTTAACCAACGTTGGGAGAAGAAAAAAGTCGGTATTTCAAGTGCTGATAAAGTAAAATAAACTGATAATCAGTAGAAAGGATTTAAGATGGATATGTGCATTTACACTATTGAAGGCAACCTGGCAGATTTGAATACCATTCGGGTAGTCAACAACAATACAGAAGTAACTTTATGAATTGCTTACTGTACACCAACAACACAAGCCAAGTATTAGTGAAACCACAGATAGTCTCCCATGGATTCCCAAATCTAAACAGTGCATTCCAGATATGCTCACTATCACCATCTGGGAGCAGTCTCCCAAAGTGCTCCCAGAATTTAGAAAGCGCACACACTGCCCTCCAAAGCTAAATCTGCGGTCACAGGCTCCACTCTTATTGTATACAATGACATTTATTGTGCAGTTCTTTAACATGACAAATGAGTTTACAAACAATTTACAAAATACTTAAAATCCTGAAGAAATGTGATGTCAGCCCTTTGTAGAAGTGAATGGAAAGTGTGATGTTTGCTTGACCTTTGGCTCTATGTATCAGACTGAACTGAACCTTTAGCACAATGTGGGATGTTTCCCACACACTTTGTTTAAAAAAAGCAAAGATTATGCTCTGAGATTTAAGTGTTCAATCAGGTTTAATAAAAATCTTTCCAAAAATTGAGAGTTTGACTTCAGCTCCTTTAAAGAGACATGCTCTTGTCCTTCAATTTTGTGACATGTGATCATTCTTTTTTAAAGGTGGCTGTGTGTAACACTGCAGGATGTTGTGCTGAAGTGCCTCATTGGGTGGATGAGCTTTATTACTGGTGTAACTTGGCTAATTTTGAGATGGAATATTACTTTGAGTTAAATCTTGTTTTTCAACTGAGACGTGCTTCTGTAACTCAAGTGTGGAAACTATGCTCACGTTTGCAATGAAGAATTTAACTTTTGAAGATTAGTATTTTTCCGATCTGTTTTGGAAATAAAGTTCACTATAGAAAGCACAGTGCTGGAGAACCGCAGGTCCAGCAGCATCTCTGAGGGGAATAAAACATTGAAAGCTCCATGTCCAGTGACCTTTTGTCCGTTCAGACGAAGAGTCACTGAAATTTAAATGTAACATTATTTTTCTCTTCACTGATGCCCTCAGAACTGCTGAGTTTCTCCAGCACTTTGTTTCTGGGGTTCAGATCTCCAGCATCTGCAGTTTATTGTTTTGTTATAGATCCTATGATTTGACTTGGGGAGCGAGAGGCAGCAACTGTGATCAACTAGAATAAAACTCTCCTACCATGAAAAAAAACACATAGTTCTTTATACTTTGCAAAACACGACTGTAAATAAGAAATACAATTAAGCTAAGTGCAAGATGGTATACCACTGGCCTTGTCTCAACATTGCTACTCATCTTTGAGGACTAATCTGTCAGATTTGTTTTTGTTCGCGTCCTTTGAGATCACATTTCACAAATGTCCCAGTTCCAATTCCTGGGCTGGGCGCAGTTACCACATTGCAGTGGGGTGGGGAGCTTTGGTTCAGCCTGAAGTTTTTGTTAAGAGCAACATTGCGGGTAAATGTTGACGGTTTTGATGAATATTGCATCATCAAACTTGGAGGAAATCCTTCCAAATATATTGATTAACTGCACTGAGCCTGTTTACATGCAGCCCTGTTAGTAGTGCTGTAATATTCTAAGTTAAGAATCACACAACACCAGGTTATAGTCCATCAGGATTATTTGGAAACACACTAGCTTTCCGAGGGCCGCTCCTTCATCAGGTGATTGTGGAGGGCACAATTCTAAGGCATAGAGTTTATAGCAAAAATTTAGTGTTATGTAACTGAAATTATCCATTGAAACATACCTTGATTGTCTGTTGAATCTTTCATCTGTTCGAATACCATGATAGTTTCACTTCTTTCATGTGTAAATCACAAAACCTTTTTTTAAAAGTTGCATCCCGGACATTGGCCCATCAAATCACTCATTGTATTAATCACTGCACAGTCTCAACAAAGGAATGAAACTGGATGGACCACATTACATCTACTAATGCACTGGAAAATACAACAACACAATCAGCCCTCTTGACCCTGCAACTTCTGTCTCACTGTGGGCCAAAACAGCAGCAGAACTGTACTCCAGCCCAATCTGAAATCTCATGGCCTGGTATATTCCCCATTCAACCATTAACATCAAGCCAGGGGATCAACCCTAGTTCAGTGGAGATTTCCGCAGGGCATGCCAGGAGCAATACTAGGCATAACTAAAAATGAGATGCCAACTTGGTGAAGCTACCCAACCTGCATGCCAAACAGCGCAAGCAACACCAAATAGAACTATGTGATCCAACAACCAATGGATCAGATCTGAGCTCTGCAGTTCTGCCACACCTAGTCAGGAATGGTGATGGGCAATTAAACAACTCACTGCAGGAAGCATCACTGATATCCCCACCCTTACTGTTGGAGGGGTCTCACACATCCATGCAACAGACAAGACAACAGCATTTGCAGCAATCTTCAGCCAGCAGTGCCAAGTGGATGAGCCTTCTACATTGGTCCCTGACATCGCAGATGTGAATCAACTTGGTTGAAAACTTATTTCAAATCAGATCAAGAAATGGAGAAGTAGTGTAAAGGCTGTCGGCCCTACCAACATTGTGGCAATCATACTGATGGCTGTGCTCCAGAAATTGCTGCCCACCAATTGACGCCCACCAATTGACATTGTGGAACATTCCCCAGGGATGTTCAACACAAAAACGCAGGACAGAGACAACTCAGCCAATTCCCCTCCATCAGTCGACACTCGCTCAGCAGTGAAGTGTTGGAAGGTGTCATCAACAGTGCTGTCTCACAGCTGCTCAGCAATAACCTTCTGTGACACCCAGTTTGGGTTCTGCCAGGATCACGCAGCTCCTGACCTTGTTACAGACTTGATTCACAAACTGACAAACAGTTGAATTCCAGAGGTGAGGTGAGGGTGATAGCCCAGTCCCACTCCAAGACCACTATTTTGACTTCAGTGATATCACCTGACCTCACCACAGTCTCAGCTCATTTACTGAAACTCTCATTCATTCCTTTTGTTAACTCTAGATTTCATTATTTAAACCCACTCCTGGCCAGCATCCCACAATCATCCTCCCTTTAATCTCCAGAATATTGAAAACTCTACCGCCCAAGTGCTCACTTGTACCAGAACTTGCTGATCCATCAAAAGGCTCCCATTTATAAGCAACAACAATTTACTTTCACATCCTTGACTTAATTCCTGGCTGTAATCATTCCTATCTTCCTGCACCACATACCCTTTCATATCTCAATAACTCATTTTAATTTAGACTCTCAATGATGCGTTTATTTTTGAGTTCAGCTGTGTCACTGTTTCTATAGATTCCAAGGCAACACGGTCTGGAATTCCCACCCTGTAAGATCTGTTTTCTTCCTTTAAGGCATTCCTGAAAAATTGCTTATTTGGCAATGGTTTTGGTCACTGGACACAATATTCTCCAGCTGTGGCCTTATGTCAAAAGGTCTCAATATTTTTGTGCAATTAAAAGCATGTTGATTTGTACAGATATCTTCTACTTCTCACTATTGCTGAGTGAATAATCTGTAATGTCTCTTACCCAACCACATTGTGGGAACGCCTTCACCATTCAAACTGCAGCTGTACAAGGAAGTCAAACATCACCCTCTCCACAGGCAACAGGGCTTTGGCAATGATCACTGGTATCTGTGGAAGGAGTAATACATAGTTGATGTTTCAGGGAGTGCCATATGAATTATAGGGAATGAAAATGGTGCAGAATTTGACTGTCAGAAATGGAAGGAAAATCCACTCACTATTGGAAAAAAGAATTCTTGACTGTCAAAGATATTGTGGAGAAGATAACCTGACAACAGAGCAGGATACTGTCAGGAGTCGGGCAGCAGTGGACAATCCATTTACAAAAAGGTCTGTGAAAGTAATAGTAAAATACTGAACATGGCAGAAATACACTCATGTGATACTGAGGAAGCTGGATAACGAACAAGTGGATATCAAGAAGCCCAGAGGTGAATCAGAGCAGTGTTCACTTTTATGATCCCACAGTCAGAGATGTCTAGCACAAAAACAGACTCTTCAGTTCAACCCATCTATGCAAACCAGATATTCTAACCTAAACTATTCCCTTTTGCCAGCACTTGACCGACATCCCTCTGAACCCTTCCTATTCAAATGCATTTTAAATGTTACAATTTTGGTTGCCCTTTAGGCTCCTTTTGAATTTTCCCCTCTCACCCTAAACCTCTCTCCTCTAGTTCTGGGCTCCACCACCCCAGGGTAAACACCTTGTCTATTTACACTATCCATGCCCCTCACAATTTTATAATCCTCTTCAACATCACACCTTAGCCGATGACACTCCAGGGAAAATGGCCCCAGCCTATTATGCCTCTCCCTGCAACTCAAATCCTCCAATCCTGGCAACATCCTTAAAAAATCAATTCTCAAACCTTCCATGTTTCAGTGCCTCTTTCTGATAAGAGTGAGACCAGAATTGCACACAATGTTCCAAAAGTGACCTAACCAATGTCCTGTACAGCTCCTTTACTCAATGATCTGACCAACGAAGGGAAGAATCCCAAACAATTTCTTCACTATCCTATCTACCTGTGACTCTACTTTCAAGGAACTAAGAACATGCACTCCAAGGTTTCTTTGTTCAGCAAGACTCTCCAAGATCTTACAATTCAGTGTGAGTCCTGCTCTGATTTGTTTTTCTAAAATGCAGCACCTCACATTTATCTAAATTAAGCCCTATCTGCCACTCCGCAGCCCAGTGGCCCATCTGATCAAGATCCCATTGTAATCTGAGTCATCCTTTATCACTGTCCACAATTCCTCCAATTTTGGTGTCATCTGCAAACTTACGAACCGTAACGGCTCTATTCACATCCAAATAATTTAAATGGATGAAGAAACAAATCCAGGAAAAAAAACCCACCAATTTCTCTGGGTTTGAATGTGCTCTGGGTAAATCCTGCCCTATGACTCTCTACCAGGGAGGGCTGCACATACACACCTCTGAACTTTGCCCCGGACAAAGCTGCTGACCGCCCAAGTGTCCAGTGAATCTTTGCCCCGAATAAAGATGGCGGCGATCACACAATAAGGTTATTTTCCAGTTTACTGCAAAAACGGGACTGTAAGTTTCAAATTTGTATTTTCCGATGTGCACCAAATGTTTGTAGAATCTCTCAGCCCATACCAACACAATTTCTGTCCAACTTCCTGCTGTTTATTTCTTTCCTTACCAAAAGCTCTCCATCCACACATCCACGCTCACAGTGAGGATGATCACGTAGTGTAGTCTATTCCCGTCCCTCATTTATTCTGATTGGTCGGAACACCAAATGCCCTGCCAAGTCCTCCAGCTGTGCCCCTGCCTTTCCATTGGTCTTGTGCTGACATCAACTACCAGGGGCCCATTGTTGCCTGGAGCATGCGCACTGCTTCGTGGCTTTTGTTGCTGTTTATCAGTTACAAGAGTGAGACACAAAGTTAAAAATCACACAACCATCTGATGAAGAAGCTGCAAAGCTAGTCCTTCCAAATAAACCTGTTGGACTATAACCTGGTGTTCTGTGAATTTTAATTTTGTCCATCCTAATTCAACACCAGCACCTGAAAGTCAAGAGTGCAGGAGGAATGCAAAATATAACAACAAAAGAACTAGGAACAGGAGAAGGCCGTCCTGCCCTTTGAGCTTGCTCTGCCATTCATTAAGATCATGGCTGATAATTTCGTGGACGCAGAACCATTTACCAACGTTCTCACCATATCCCTTAATTAATTAGTTATTTCTTTTCAAAAAAAGTTACCTTCGCTTTAAAAACTTTTACTGAACTAGCATCAACTACTTCCCTGGGCAATGAATTCCATCGAGGTCAAGAAGTTACTTCTCAATTCAGTCCTAACTTTGCTGCCTGTAATCTTGAGGTGCTGTCCTCTTGTCCTGGCTTCATCTGCCAGTGGAAACATTCTCTCTACTTCTGTTTTATCCATTCCATTCATTATTTTATATGTTTCCCATTCTTCTGATTTCCAATGAATATAATCCCAATCTACTCGGTCTCTGTTAAGCCAACCCCCTGAACTCCGGAATCAACCCAGTTAACCTCCCCTGCACCCCCTCTAGTGCCGGTACATCCTTGAGCAAGTAAGGAGACAGAAACTGCATGCAGTACTCCAGGTGTGGCCTCACCAGCACCCAATACAGCTGGGACATAACCTCTGCTTTTCAACAGTCCGTTCAGCAATGAAACAGCCTGAAACTAGAACTGGGAAAACTTTAAAGATCAACAGAAAGCCACAGAAGAGCTATAAAGAAATGTAAGATAGAATATGAGAAAAATAAACGAGCACAGACTATAAAGACAGATAGCAAAATTTTATATTGAATGAGAAAAAAGTGGCTAAAGTAAATGTTGGTCCTTTGGAAAATGAGAAGGAACATTTAATTATGTGATATCACAGTGGAAGAAACTAATATATTCAGCAGTCCCTTCAGCAATGAAGGCCAAAATTCCATTTGCTTTCTGAATTGATTGTTGTACCTGGTAACCAACCTTCATGCGGAAGGTGCCCCTGAATAGCAAATGATGCAACTTTTTAAAATTCAAGTAATAATCTCTTTTTAATATTACTCCAACCAAACAGTAGGACTTTACATTTATGAACATTCTATTCCAAATGCCAGACCATTGCCCACTCACTCAATGTATTTATGTTCCTCTGCAAAGTTTCACAGTCCTCCACACACTTTGTTCTGCTACTCATCTTAGTGTCATATGCAAACTTTGACACCCGACATGTGGTCGCCAACTCCAAATCATCTGTATCAATTCTAAATAATCGCAGTCCCAACACTTATCCCTGAGGCACACTACTAGCCACTGATTGCCAGCCAGCATAGTACCCATTAATCCCCACACTTTGCTTCCTGTTAGTCAACCAATCTTCTATCCATGCTAATACTCTACTCCTAATGCCATGCACCTTTATATTATGCAACAGCCTCTTGCACAGCACCTTGTTGAAGACCTTTTGGAAATCCGGGTACACCGCATCCACTGGGTCCCCGTTGTTCACCTCGTTCGAAATGTCTTCATAGACTTCCAAAAGATTTGTGAAGCATGACCTGCCCTACATGAACCCATGCTGTGTCTGTCCAATGGGACAATTTCTATTAAGATTCCCTGCTATTTCTTCCTTAATAATAGACGCAAGCATCTTTCCCACTACAGAGAATAAGCTAACTTGTGTATAATTCCCCACCTTTTGTCCACCTCCTTTTTAAAAACGTGGCATCACTTTTGCTGCTTTCCAATCTGCTGGGACTGCCACAGAGTCCAGTGAATTTTGGAAAATTACTGCCAGTGTATTTGCTATTTCTCCTGGCATCCCCTTTAGTACCCTGGGATGCATTCCATCAGGGTCAGAAGACTTTTCTGAAATTAGCTCAATTAACTCCAACAATCCAACACTAGCTGTTCCGTAATAATGATGGTTTCCAAATCCTGACCTATCTTTGTCTCTTTGCTAATTATTGGCAAGATATTAGTTTCCTCCACTGTGATATCCTATAATTAAATGTTCCTTCTCATTTTCCAAAGGACCAACATTTACTTTAGCCACTCTTTTCTCATTCAATATAAAATTTTGCTATCTGTCTTTATGGTCTGCGCTGGTTTATTTTTCTCATGTTCTATCTTACATTTCTTTATAGCCCTTCTGTGGCTTTCTGTTAACCTTTAAAGTTTTCACACTTCTAGTTTCAGGCTGTTTTTGGCCACTTTGCATGCCTTCTGTTTCAATTTGACCGTTTTCCTTAGATACCCATCGCAGAGTATGCCTTTTCTTACAGTCCTTCCTTTTCACTGGAATATGCCATTGTTGAGCACTTTGTAAAGTGCCTTTGAAAATCTTCCACTGCACATCCACTGTCCCACCATAAAATCTTTGTTTCCAGTCTACTTTATCCAGGTTCTCCCTCATTCTATTGTAGTTCCCTGTGTTGAAGCACAGGACCCAGGTATTAGATTTTATCTTCACACTCTCCATATGTATCCTAAATTCAACCATACAGTGATCACTTCTTTCAAGAGGATCCCTAACTCTGAGGTCATTAATTATTCCTGTCTCATTGCACAGGGCCAGATGCTGGATAGATTGCTCCCTTGTCAGTTTCATTTCATACTGTTCAAGAAAACTATCATGGATACACTTAATAAACTCAAGGCTACCCTAACTGAGCTGGTTCGATCAAACTACATGTCGATTAAAATCTCCCATGATAATAGCCGTACCATTTTTACAGGCAATAGTTATTTCTTTGTTTATTGCCCATCCCAATGTGATGTTATTATTTGGTGGCTTGCACACCACACCTGTCAGTGACCTTCTTGTTAGCATTTTGAATGCATCATTCCTGTTTCTCCTACTGTACAGCAATAACAACAACTACTTGCATTGTATGGAATCTTTTACAATGGCAAATCTTCTAAGGTGCTTCATGGATGATGAAAACGTAGATTAAAGAGAGTGATTTTAAAATACATCTTAAAGGAGGATAGAGAAGGTTAGGGAGGGTATTCCACAGACTTCTGCCCTCGACAGCACGACTCGTGGAGTAATGCACGTGGGGTGGGTTGGAAAGGGATGTGCAAAGGGGAAATGGAGGAGCACAGGCAGTGCGTAAGGTCTTAAGGACAGAGGAGGTTCCAGACTGAGTCTGTCTGTCAGAGAGTATGGCTGCCTCATGGAGTTTGAAGCTCTGCAATGGGTCCATGCATGTCACATTAGTCGAGGAGAGTATAACGGTGGCTGAGAGAACTTTTGATGAGGACTAGTCTCCTGAGGTAGTGTGGGCTAAGGTTAGAAACAGAAGAGGAGAGGTCACACTCCTTGGAGTTTTTTTTATAGGCCTCCACAGAGTTCCAGGGAGGTGGAAGAGAGGATTAGCAAAATTATTCTGGATAGGAGTGAAAGTAACAGGGTGGTCATTATGGGGGACTTTAACTTCCCCAAAATTGACTGGAAATGCTATAACTAATACGTTGGATGGATCAGTTTTATCCAATGTGTACAGGAGGGTTTCCTGACACAGTATGTTGAAGGGCCGACAAGAGGGGAGGCCACATTAGATCTGGTCCTTGGTAATGAACCAGACTAGGTGTTTGATTTAGTTGTAGGTGAGCACTTTGGAGTGTGACCATAATTCAGTTAAGTTTAGTTTAGCAAGGGAAAGGAATAAGAACATGCCACAGGTCAAGAGTTATTGATGGGGCAAGGGCAATTATAATGCTATTAGGCAAGAATTAGATGCACAGAATGGGGTAACAAAATGCAGGGTATGTAGACAATGGAAATGTGGAGCTGGTTTAAGGAACAGATATTGCGTGTCCTTGATAGGTATGTCCTGTCAGGCAGGCGGAAGTGATAAGGTAAGGGAACCATGGTTTACTGCGGAAACTGCATCTCTTGTTACGAAGAAGAAGGAGGCTTAGGTGTTGATGAGGCAAGATGGTTCAGATGAGGCGATGGAGAATTACAGATCAGCTAAGAAGGATTTAAAGAGAGAGTTAAAAAGAGCAAAGAGAGGACACTACCAGTCTTTAACACATAGAATAAAAGAGAACCCTAAAGCTTTCTATAGGTATGTGAGGAATAAAAAGATAATTAGGGTAGGAATAGGGCCAATCACAGACAGAATGGGAAGATGAGTGTTGAACCTGTGGAGATTGGAGAGATGCTAAATGAACATTTCTCATCAGTTTTCACTCAGGAAATATTGTGGAGGAGGAGAATGAAGTATGAGATATTAGACTAGAAATTATCAAAGTTAGTTATGAACACGTGTTATCAATGCTGGAAGGAGTGAAAATACACAAGTCCCCTGGGCTGGATGGGATTTATCCGAGGATTCTCTGGGAAGCTAGGGAGAAGGTAGCATAGCCTTTGGCTTGGATATTTGAGTTGCTATTGTCTGCAGATTTGGTACCAGAGCACTGGAAGATTGCAAATCTTGTGCCCTTGTTCAAGAAGGGCAGTAGAGAGCCTTACTTCTTTTGTAGGAAATGTTTAGGAAAGGATTATAAGAGATAAGATTTATAATCACCTGGCAAACATCAATTTGATTTCAGATAGTCAACTTGGCTATGTCAAGGGCAGATCATGTCTCACAAACGTCATTGAGTTTTTTGAGAAGGTCACCAAGCATGTAGATGAGGGTAGGGCATTTGACATGGTATACATGGACAAAAGTAAAGCCTTTGACAAGGTTCTACATGGTAGGCTGTTGGAAAAAATGCAGAGGCATAGAATTGAAGGTGATTTAGCAGTTTCGATTAGAAACTTGCTTTCTGAAAGAAGGCAGCGAGTGGTGGTTGATGTAAAATATTCAGCCTGGATTCCAGTTACTAGTCACGTGTCACCAGGATCTATTTTGGAACCACTGCGGGTATAGGTGAATGGATTAGGAAATTTGCAGACGACACTAAAGTCAGTGTAGTAGTGGACAGTGTGGAAGAATGTTACAGGTTGCAAGGGGACTTGGATAAACTGCAGAATTGGGCTGAGAGGTGGCAAATAGAGTTCAATGCAACTAAATGTGAGGTGATGCACTTTGAGAAGAATAACAGGAAGGCTGAATACTGGGTCAATGGAAAAATTCTTGGTAGTGTGGTGTGCAGAGGGATCTTTGAGTCCATGTACATAGATCCCTGAAAGTTGCCACCCAGGTTGATAGTGCTGTTAAGAAGGCAAACGGTGTGTTAGGTTTCATTCGCGGAGGGATTGAGTTCCGAAGTTGAAATACCATACTGCAACTCTACAAAACACTGGTGCAGTCACACTTGGAATATTGTGTTCAATATTCCTCTAGCTTATCTCTCCATGCTTCAGGCTCTCTGCCTTTATACCTGATGAAGGGCTTTTTCCCGAAACGTCGATTTTACTGCTCCTCGGATGCTGCCTGAACTGCAGTGCTCTTCCAGCACCTCTAATCCAGAATCTGTACCCCACCACATCACTTTGCCCCACAATCGTGGTATCTGGTTGTACAGAAGGAGGAGTGGCACAGTCTGTACTGAGATGCACTGGGGCCCTGAAACACATGGTAAAGACTGAAATCACCAGAGCATTGAGAGCCCGACCACATTGTTTGCATGTTCTATTGTTTTTACTCTGTTCCTGCCTTCCCTTGTTTTTTCTTAATCAAGTTGTTATTACACACACCTGCACAAGCTGTGAAATGAACTCAGGCCTCTCGATCCAAGATTCAGGATATTTTCACCACATCACAAGGCATCGAATCTAACCTCCCCTATCCCTTAGTCTACTGAGTCGCGCCTGAATCAACTCCGCAATTGGGAGGAAGGGGCGGAACAGGAGGACCGAGCAGCAGCCGGTCGTCTCACCAGAGTGAGTAAGGAGCGGGGCCAAAGCATTCTCGGGAGTGAACGCTTCAGGATTGGTCAGAAAGCAAACTATTTTGCAGGATTGATCATTCTCACTACATAGTGGAGCATTGAACCTCTCTCATGAATCAATGTGAGATTTTTACAAAATAGTTGAGATGTAAATCTGATAACGTACATTAGGGAGATTTAAACAATCCTTGGATAAACACATGGTTGATTTTGCAACAGTTTAGGGGGACGAGCTGAGAATAATTCACAGGTCGGCGTGAATAATTCACAGGTCGGTTTACACAATGCGAGTAAGAAATTTATTTTCAAACTCCCAGAACGATTGGTAATTTACATACCTGGCTAGCATGGTAAAGTTGGACCGAACAATCTATTTGCATACTAATGATCTCAATGACTGTAACTTGACAGAGTAACTGTTAATGACTAATATTTCACCCATGATCCTGTGCTGATATGAATATTCTCTATGTGAGAGGTAATTTCGGTTTAAACTTTAAGATGTGCCTGGACCACAGACTGATCTATAATAAAAGACAAAACTTTTGTTTCTTTTCTAAAACATTTTGTATACTCAAAAGGAGAATAGTTTAAATTGTGCAGAATGCTGACAATTTGTGAGCAGAGTAAAAACAAACAGGCCCTTGATTGATGAAACCATTAACACAGGCAGGGAAGGATGAGTCCTTGACTGATAATACTGCAGGGTGAGAGAAACAACTTTGGAGACTCTGAAGACTTTGTGATAAGGGTGCAAATCAAAGAATAATGATGTTTTTAAGAATGTGAACCTCATGGCTCGTTAGAGCCAGGGAGGGGAGGGTCTGGAGGCATTTGTTGCAGACTTTGTGATAAGGGTGTAAATCGAAGAACAATGATGTTTTTAAGAATGTGAACCTCATGGCTTGTTAGAGCCAAGGAGGGGAGGGATTTGTACTGTATATAATGAGAAACTTTGTAAGCCTCAGCGCGCCTTTTACTCAGAAGGCTGCCCGACTCTGCAGACTTGCTAATAAAACTTTGTTTTCCTGAATTTGTCTAGAGCGATTATTAAGAAGCGATTTTCGTTTCTAACAACTTGGGGGCTCGTCGTCCGGGATCAACACTCCGGCCGCGGGGGGAGCTGAGGAAGGACATCGGAGAAGGTGCACCCTGCTGATTTCAGCAGTCCCTGATTCCTTGCTTGTCGCCCCGCGCGGCTTGAGCGAGTGATATCCGGGAGGCTCAGGAAAACAAAGGAGGGGTGTAGCCGAGGCAGTGGGGACAGTTAACGATCGAGTAATTTCGGTGCACCGAACCCAGGTAAGAAAAACTTGCGGGGACCGTGTTTCCGGACGCCTGGGGACCTACGGGGTGCCTGTGGATTTTTCTACAGAGACGTAGGACTCAGGTATCTAGAGACCGGGGCTGGCCTGTGAGGGATTTTGCAGAGACCGTGTTTGCGGAGGAACGTGTACCTACGGGGTGCCTGTGATCTGTGTCACAGAGACGTAGGACACAGGAATCCAAAGACCGGGGGTGCCTGCAAAGGAACCTGGGCGATCACGGGACTGAAGGTCCGGGAATTGGCTACATTGTGATAGATTATCACGGGAGAAATATGAAGTCCTCGGAAATGGGAAATAAGGGATCTAAGGCGATTAAGGGATGGGCTGGGGTATGTTTTGTTATTTGTAGATAGAATAAGTATAAGTAGCAGGAAATGATCTTGGAAACATATGTTATAAAATCCATATAAGTGGGAGCTTATAAAAAATAATGGGTAAAGATGCTGCTGGGAGTTGTCCACAGACCCATCAACAATAGCTTTCTTTGGGACAGAATAGTTCAGGGAGAAAATAAGGTGTGTAAAAAACAGGCAGTATATTTATCACTGGTGATTTTAATTTTCATGTAGATTGGGAAAATCAAGTTGCCTAAGGAAGTCAGAAGGACACTTTTCTAGAATCATATGTTCTACATCCAAATGGGAATCAAGCTATTTTGCGTCTGATAATATATACTGAGGAAGGTTTAATACGTGATCACAAAGTAAAAATAAACTCTAAAGGTTACGGTGACCATAATATGATAGAAGTTAGCATTCATGTTAAGAGTAAGAAACTTGGGTTGAAAACAACTGTGCTATAAACTCGAAGAAGGTAGGCATTGTGCAGAGTTAACTGGAGTGGACTCAGAAAGAAGTTTAATAGAAAAGACAACTAATGAACAACTGCACACTTTTATGAAAATAGTTCATGACTCCCAGTTTCCTCAGTGAGGAAAAATGATTCCAGGAAGGGAATATCAAAGAATGATTAACCAAGGGAAAAAAAAACAGACAGAGTTGAAAGAAAAGTCATAAAAATGGAAAAGATTGTGAGAGAATCAATGTCTGGAAGGTATCAAAAAAAAAACTTAAATTTTGCTGCAAACAAAAAAACATTTATGACAGCAACAGACACACAATGCATGAAAATTGGTCCTATCCACTTAATGATTCAAATGGTTAAACAAGCTTTTGGAGAACACAAAGGACATCATCTGAAAATTGGTTGTGCACGGAGAGAAATTGTATTATTGATAGTCACTGCTCGGATGTTATGCATTTTCCACCAAAGATATTTAATTGTGAGTACTTTCCCCAATAAGTGCATACAAATTAAGTCTGCAAAGGCTGCCAATTGTTATAACACCACCTTCTTGTGGTCTGTATGAAAATAGAATCTCTGTTGTATACTATTTATTATAAGGGAACACTGTTCCAACTACATGACAGAAAGGATAGCTGGCTTGCTTAACTGTAAGTATAACCTGTCTAAACAATAACTTCTCAGGATTAGTGACAACTGACTGAATTTCTGAATCATACGGTGCATTCTTGTAGTGTGCAGAAAACTGAGAAAGAACTCCATTAGCAGCTAAAAGGGTGTAAACTACTCAATGTATAAAACATACAGGAAACAGTTTGCAGAAAAATTCACCATTGACACGTTTAATTGCTACCATTCAAACACCCAAACTTCAGAAATGTAGGCCATCATTTACCTAACTGTGCAAATGTCCAAATCAACTGGGTTTACAGAAGCCCCGAGAAATTCTAAAGGACTGTTGCAATTTCAGGGAGGTGGGGGGATGGATTGGTGGAGAAGAGAGACCAACTGAAAATGATATTACTTTGAAGAGAGTTAAAGTTTCAATCAACCTCTTCAATTGTTGGTCCACCAGAAGGGTCCTTTCTGACTTGTTCTGAGAATGGCCCTTCGGGCATACCTCCCTGGTAAAGTTTGGCAATGATGGGCTTGCATATTTTTTTTTCAAATCTTTCAACTGCTGCTCAAAGTCCTCCTTCTCTGCTGTTTGGTTTGCCTCCAGCCAGGAGATGGCCTGGTTACACTTTTCGATGACTTTGTTCTTATCTTCCTCACTGATCTTGCCTTTCGTTTTCTCTTCCTCCACTGAACTCTTCATGTTAAATGCGTACGACTCCAGGGAATTCTTGGCTGTAATTTTCTCACGCTGCATATCATCCTGACCTTTGTACCTCTCCGCTTCCTGCACCATCCTCTCGATCTCCTCCTTACTCAACCTGCCCTTGTTATTGGTGATGGTGATTTTGCTCTCTTTGCCAGTGCTCTTGTCCACAGCAGAGACATTCAAGATGCCATTTGCGTCAATATCAAAGGTGACCTCAATCTGTGGTACACCACGTGGCGCAGGAGGGATCCCACTGAGGTCAAATTTGCCCAAGAGAACTCCGGAGGAAAGGTCTCCTGGCTCACACTCCGCCGCTCGACTTCCTCTTGCATAAGGTGGAGCCCGGAGACTGGGTACTTGTTAAGACCTGGAAGGCCGAAAAGCTCCAGCCGCGGTGGGAAGGACCGTTCCTGGTTCTGTTAACAACTGAAGCAGCTGTTCGGACGAAAGAAAAAGGGTGGGTCCACGCATCAAGGATAAAGGGACCTGTTCCGTCTGAAGGAGAAAGCACTTGGAAATGCGAGCAAGGGGACAAGCCGTTGGTGGTCAAACTGAAAAGACAGCGATAATGAACTCTACTTGGACTGTATTGGTGGGGATATTGATCAATTTACTCCTGTATGTGGGGGAGAGTGAGGGGAGATGTGACAAATGTCGAACTACAGTAAGACTTGGGATTCGAATCTACTCGGGATCATTTGTGTCCCATTCCTATGTGGACGATAGGTGTTACGATGTGAGTGCACGCCATGAATGTTGGGAGGATGGGAGACCCTATTATCAGGTATATAATAAAGGATACGGTGGCAAAATCCGTGGATGCCCTATAAATGACCGCTGGGTGTCTATTAGCAAAACTGGGAGGTGGGACCTATCCTCCGTGTTGCTCAGGGAGCAGGTTGACAGAGTCAAGGAGACCAAGATACAGATCACTGATCGGGGGTTGGGGAAGGAGCAAGACCGTTAGGGAACGGTCGTGCTCCCTAAAGTGCCATCCGTATACAAAGAGGTAGAAGGAAAAATTGAACTCCCTGATGTTACACAAAACCTGTTTATTGATCTCACCTCTAGAATAGCCACTGTTTTAAATGTTAGCAATTGCTGGGTTTGTGGGGGGCCGCATATGTCAGAACAATGGCCATGGACTGGTCACAGCTTAGACATATGGGAATTGCTTCAAACCACTTGGACACATGTCAACGAAAGGAAAAGCCAGGGGTGGAGACTGACAAATAGCCCTGAGGGCCAGTTATGTGTTGAAGGCAAGGGGACCGTGGAGGTAGGGATTAGTCCCTGTCAGAATATATTGGATGCAACCACGCGAGTATGGTGGCCTGAGGATATTACTTGGTACATTGCAAACCGAGGTCATCAAAATTGCGTTCCATTACGTACTGATTCCTCCTCTGACGAACTAGGTGCTGATTCTTCCGATGACATGATGAGAGCCTGGGGTGGTGGTTGTCGGGGGAATCGATGCTGGGATACTCCTGTCCAGACTCTGGGTCAGGAGTCCGAATACTGGAATTGCAGTGGTCCTGGTCCTTATGAGGGCGTCCCCGGGGTAAAGGAGCTGTGGGATGACGTTGTGAGGCAGGGAGGGCCTGCTCCAGATGGCCTATTTTGGATATGCGGTAATCGGGCATACTCCAAACTGCCCATGGGATGGGCTGGGGTATGCTTCCTGGGTCTAATACGACCTGCGTTCTTCCTATTACCCCGGGAGGAAGGCGATGATTTGGGGATTAAACTCTTTGACTCCCTCCGTAGGTCACCAAGGGATATCCAAGTCGGTGATTGGGGGGATGAGTGGCCACCGGCCCGGATTATTGAATACTACGGGCCAGCTACATGGGCACAGGACGGATCATGGGGATATCGTACTCCTATCTATATGTTAAATCGAATTATCAGGCTCCAAGCAGTCGTAGAGGTTATTACTAACCGGACTGCCCTGGCCCTGGAGCTGCTGGCTAAGCAGCAGGATCAGATGAGGGCTGCTATATATCAAAACCGTCTTGCCTTGGATTATCTGTTGGCCTCGGAGGGGGGGCGTGTGCGGAAAGTTTAACCTGACTAACTGCTGCCTAGAAATTGACGATAATGGTAAAGCGGTTTTGAAAATTTCCGGTGAAATTCGGAAATTGGCCCATGTGCCAGTACAATCTTGGCGTCCTCTTAGTGGCATCGGATGGTGGGATGGTCTCCTAGGTGGTAGCTGGTGGCGCACGGCGTTGCTGGTGGTTGGGGGGGGCATGATTCTTCTTCTCGTATTACCCTGCCTAACTCCCTGTATTCAGTTTTTAATTCAGAAAAATATTTCCCGACTCCAGGCAGTGGTGGTTCCACAACATGGGACGCGTGAACTTAAAGTGATGTTGCTGCGAAAGACCAAGGATTTCCCGGGCCCTTGAGGAGGGGGGGCTATCTTGGTCAGGCACATCTTAAAAAAAAGAAAAGGGTGGAATTGTGAGAGGTAATTTCGGTTTAAACTTTAAGATGTGCCTGGACCACAGACTGATCTATAATAAAAGACAAAACTTTTGTTTCTTTTCTAAAACATTTTGTATACTCAAAAGTAGAATAGTTTAAATTGTGCAGAATGCTGACAATTTGTGAGCAGAGTAAAAACAAACAGGCCCTTGATTGATGAAACCATTAACACAGGCAGGGAAGGATGAGTCCTTGACTGATAATACTGCAGGGTGAGAGAAACAACTTTGGAGACTCTGAAGACTTTGTGATAAGGGTGCAAATCAAAGAATAATGATGTTTTTAAGAATGTGAACCTCATGGCTCGTTAGAGCCAGGGAGGGGAGGGTCTGGAGGCATTTGTTGCAGACTTTGTGATAAGGGTGTAAATCGAAGAACAATGATGTTTTTAAGAATGTGAACCTCATGGCTTGTTAGAGCCAAGGAGGGGAGGGATTTGTACTGTATATAATGAGAAACTTTGTAAGCCTCAGCGCGCCTTTTACTCAGAAGGCTGCCCGACTCTGCAGACTTGCTAATAAAACTTTGTTTTCCTGAATTTGTCTAGAGCGATTATTAAGAAGCGATTTTCGTTTCTAACAACTTGGGGGCTCGTCGTCCGGGATCAACACTCCGGCCGCGGGGGGAGCTGAGGAAGGACATCGGAGAAGGTGCACCCTGCTGATTTCAGCAGTCCCTGATTCCTTGCTTGTCGCCCCGCGCGGCTTGAGCGAGTGATATCCGGGAGGCTCAGGAAAACAAAGGAGGGGTGTAGCCGAGGCAGTGGGGACGGTTAACGATCGAGTAATTTCGGTGCACCGAACCCGTGTTTCCGGACGCCTGGGGACCTACGGGGTGCCTGTGGATTTTTCTACAGAGACGTAGGACTCAGGTATCTAGAGACCGGGGCTGGCCTGTGAGGGATTTTGCAGAGACCGTGTTTGCGGAGGAACGTGTACCTACGGGGTGCCTGTGATCTGTGTCACAGAGACGTAGGACACAGGAATCCAAAGACCGGGGGTGCCTGCAAAGGAACCTGGGCGATCACGGGACTGAAGGTCCGGGAATTGGCTACATTGTGATAGATTATCACGGGAGAAATATGAAGTCCTCGGAAATGGGAAATAAGGGATCTAAGGCGATTAAGGGATGGGCTGGGGTATGTTTTGTTATTTGTAGATAGAATAAGTATAAGTAGCAGGAAATGATCTTGGAAACATATGTTATAAAATCCATATAAGTGGGAGCTTATAAAAAATAATGGGTAAAGATGCTGCTGGGAGTTGTCCACAGACCCATCAACAATAGCTTTCTTTGGGACAGAATAGTTCAGGGAGAAAATAAGGTGTGTAAAAAACAGGCAGTATATTTATCACTGGTGATTTTAATTTTCATGTAGATTGGGAAAATCAAGTTGCCTAAGGAAGTCAGAAGGACACTTTTCTAGAATCATATGTTCTACATCCAAATGGGAATCAAGCTATTTTGCGTCTGATAATATATACTGAGGAAGGTTTAATACGTGATCACAAAGTAAAAATAAACTCTAAAGGTTACGGTGACCATAATATGATAGAAGTTAGCATTCATGTTAAGAGTAAGAAACTTGGGTTGAAAACAACTGTGCTATAAACTCGAAGAAGGTAGGCATTGTGCAGAGTTAACTGGAGTGGACTCAGAAAGAAGTTTAATAGAAAAGACAACTAATGAACAACTGCACACTTTTATGAAAATAGTTCATGACTCCCAGTTTCCTCAGTGAGGAAAAATGATTCCAGGAAGGGAATATCAAAGAATGATTAACCAAGGGAAAAAAAAACAGACAGAGTTGAAAGAAAAGTCATAAAAATGGAAAAGATTGTGAGAGAATCAATGTCTGGAAGGTATCAAAAAAAAAACTTAAATTTTGCTGCAAACAAAAAAACATTTATGACAGCAACAGACACACAATGCATGAAAATTGGTCCTATCCACTTAATGATTCAAATGGTTAAACAAGCTTTTGGAGAACACAAAGGACATCATCTGAAAATTGGTTGTGCACGGAGAGAAATTGTATTATTGATAGTCACTGCTCGGATGTTATGCATTTTCCACCAAAGATATTTAATTGTGATTACTTTCCCCAATAAGTGCATACAAATTAAGTCTGCAAAGGCTGCCAATTGTTATAACACCACCTTCTTGTGGTCTGTATGAAAATAGAATCTCTGTTGTATACTATTTATTATAAGGGAACACTGTTCCAACTACATGACAGAAAGGATAGCTGGCTTGCTTAACTGTAAGTATAACCTGTCTAAACAATAACTTCTCAGGATTAGTGACAACTGACTGAATTTCTGAATCATACGGTGCATTCTTGTAGTGTGCAGAAAACTGAGAAAGAACTCCATTAGCAGCTAAAAGGGTGTAAACTACTCAATGTATAAAACATACAGGAAACAGTTTGCAGAAAAATTCACCATTGACACGTTTAATTGCTACCATTCAAACACCCAAACTTCAGAAATGTAGGCCATCATTTACCTAACTGTGCAAATGTCCAAATCAACTGGGTTTACAGAAGCCCCGAGAAATTCTAAAGGACTGTTGCAATTTCAGGGAGGTGGGGGGATGGAATGGTGGAGAAGAGAGACCAACTGAAAATGATATTACTTTGAAGAGAGTTAAAGTTTCAATCAACCTCTTCAATTGTTGGTCCACCAGAAGGGTCCTTTCTGACTTGTTCTGAGAATGGCCCTTCGGGCATACCTCCCTGGTAAAGTTTGGCAATGATGGGCTTGCATATTTTTTTTTCAAATCTTTCAACTGCTGCTCAAAGTCCTCCTTCTCTGCTGTTTGGTTTGCCTCCAGCCAGGAGATGGCCTGGTTACACTTTTCGATGACTTTGTTCTTATCTTCCTCACTGATCTTGCCTTTCGTTTTCTCTTCCTCCACTGAACTCTTCATGTTAAATGCGTACGACTCCAGGGAATTCTTGGCTGTAATTTTCTCACGCTGCATATCATCCTGACCTTTGTACCTCTCCGCTTCCTGCACCATCCTCTCGATCTCCTCCTTACTCAACCTGCCCTTGTTATTGGTGATGGTGATTTTGCTCTCTTTGCCAGTGCTCTTGTCCACAGCAGAGACATTCAAGATGCCATTTGCGTCAATATCAAAGGTGACCTCAATCTGTGGTACACCACGTGGCGCAGGAGGGATCCCACTGAGGTCAAATTTGCCCAAGAGAACTCCGGAGGAAAGGTCTCCTGGCTCACACTCCGCCGCTCGACTTCCTCTTGCATAAGGTGGAGCCCGGAGACTGGGTACTTGTTAAGACCTGGAAGGCCGAAAAGCTCCAGCCGCGGTGGGAAGGACCGTTCCTGGTTCTGTTAACAACTGAAGCAGCTGTTCGGACGAAAGAAAAAGGGTGGGTCCACGCATCAAGGATAAAGGGACCTGTTCCGTCTGAAGGAGAAAGCACTTGGAAATGCGAGCAAGGGGACAAGCCGTTGGTGGTCAAACTGAAAAGACAGCGATAATGAACTCTACTTGGACTGTATTGGTGGGGATATTGATCAATTTACTCCTGTATGTGGGGGAGAGTGAGGGGAGATGTGACAAATGTCGAACTACAGTAAGACTTGGGATTCGAATCTACTCGGGATCATTTGTGTCCCATTCCTATGTGGACGATAGGTGTTACGATGTGAGTGCACGCCATGAATGTTGGGAGGATGGGAGACCCTATTATCAGGTATATAATAAAGGATACGGTGGCAAAATCCGTGGATGCCCTATAAATGACCGCTGGGTGTCTATTAGCAAAACTGGGAGGTGGGACCTATCCTCCGTGTTGCTCAGGGAGCAGGTTGACAGAGTCAAGGAGACCAAGATACAGATCACTGATCGGGGGTTGGGGAAGGAGCAAGACCGTTAGGGAACGGTCGTGCTCCCTAAAGTGCCATCCGTATACAAAGAGGTAGAAGGAAAAATTGAACTCCCTGATGTTACACAAAACCTGTTTATTGATCTCACCTCTAGAATAGCCACTGTTTTAAATGTTAGCAATTGCTGGGTTTGTGGGGGGCCGCATATGTCAGAACAATGGCCATGGACTGGTCACAGCTTAGACATATGGGAATTGCTTCAAACCACTTGGACACATGTCAACGAAAGGAAAAGCCAGGGGTGGAGACTGACAAATAGCCCTGAGGGCCAGTTATGTGTTGAAGGCAAGGGGACCGTGGAGGTAGGGATTAGTCCCTGTCAGAATATATTGGATGCAACCACGCGAGTATGGTGGCCTGAGGATATTACTTGGTACATTGCAAACCGAGGTCATCAAAATTGCGTTCCATTACGTACTGATTCCTCCTCTGACGAACTAGGTGCTGATTCTTCCGATGACATGATGAGAGCCTGGGGTGGTGGTTGTCGGGGGAATCGATGCTGGGATACTCCTGTCCAGACTCTGGGTCAGGAGTCCGAATACTGGAATTGCAGTGGTCCTGGTCCTTATGAGGGCGTCCCCGGGGTAAAGGAGCTGTGGGATGACGTTGTGAGGCAGGGAGGGCCTGCTCCAGATGGCCTATTTTGGATATGCGGTAATCGGGCATACTCCAAACTGCCCATGGGATGGGCTGGGGTATGCTTCCTGGGTCTAATACGACCTGCGTTCTTCCTATTACCCCGGGAGGAAGGCGATGATTTGGGGATTAAACTCTTTGACTCCCTCCGTAGGTCACCAAGGGATATCCAAGTCGGTGATTGGGGGGATGAGTGGCCACCGGCCCGGATTATTGAATACTACGGGCCAGCTACATGGGCACAGGACGGATCATGGGGATATCGTACTCCTATCTATATGTTAAATCGAATTATCAGGCTCCAAGCAGTCGTAGAGGTTATTACTAACCGGACTGCCCTGGCCCTGGAGCTGCTGGCTAAGCAGCAGGATCAGATGAGGGCTGCTATATATCAAAACCGTCTTGCCTTGGATTATCTGTTGGCCTCGGAGGGGGGGCGTGTGCGGAAAGTTTAACCTGACTAACTGCTGCCTAGAAATTGACGATAATGGTAAAGCGGTTTTGAAAATTTCCGGTGAAATTCGGAAATTGGCCCATGTGCCAGTACAATCTTGGCGTCCTCTTAGTGGCATCGGATGGTGGGATGGTCTCCTAGGTGGTAGCTGGTGGCGCACGGCGTTGCTGGTGGTTGGGGGGGGCATGATTCTTCTTCTCGTATTACCCTGCCTAACTCCCTGTATTCAGTTTTTAATTCAGAAAAATATTTCCCGACTCCAGGCAGTGGTGGTTCCACAACATGGGACGCGTGAACTTAAAGTGATGTTGCTGCGAAAGACCAAGGATTTCCCGGGCCCTTGAGGAGGGGGGGCTATCTTGGTCAGGCACATCTTAAAAAAAAGAAAAGGGTGGAATTGTGAGAGGTAATTTCGGTTTAAACTTTAAGATGTGCCTGGACCACAGACTGATCTATAATAAAAGACAAAACTTTTGTTTCTTTTCTAAAACATTTTGTATACTCAAAAGTAGAATAGTTTAAATTGTGCAGAATGCTGACAATTTGTGAGCAGAGTAAAAACAAACAGGCCCTTGATTGATGAAACCATTAACACAGGCAGGGAAGGATGAGTCCTTGACTGATAATACTGCAGGGTGAGAGAAACAACTTTGGAGACTCTGAAGACTTTGTGATAAGGGTGCAAATCAAAGAATAATGATGTTTTTAAGAATGTGAACCTCATGGCTCGTTAGAGCCAGGGAGGGGAGGGTCTGGAGGCATTTGTTGCAGACTTTGTGATAAGGGTGTAAATCGAAGAACAATGATGTTTTTAAGAATGTGAACCTCATGGCTTGTTAGAGCCAAGGAGGGGAGGGATTTGTACTGTATATAATGAGAAACTTTGTAAGCCTCAGCGCGCCTTTTACTCAGAAGGCTGCCCGACTCTGCAGACTTGCTAATAAAACTTTGTTTTCCTGAATTTGTCTAGAGCGATTATTAAGAAGCGATTTTCGTTTCTAACAACTTGGGGGCTCGTCGTCCGGGATCAACACTCCGGCCGCGGGGGGAGCTGAGGAAGGACATCGGAGAAGGTGCACCCTGCTGATTTCAGCAGTCCCTGATTCCTTGCTTGTCGCCCCGCGCGGCTTGAGCGAGTGATATCCGGGAGGCTCAGGAAAACAAAGGAGGGGTGTAGCCGAGGCAGTGGGGACGGTTAACGATCGAGTAATTTCGGTGCACCGAACCCGTGTTTCCGGACGCCTGGGGACCTACGGGGTGCCTGTGGATTTTTCTACAGAGACGTAGGACTCAGGTATCTAGAGACCGGGGCTGGCCTGTGAGGGATTTTGCAGAGACCGTGTTTGCGGAGGAACGTGTACCTACGGGGTGCCTGTGATCTGTGTCACAGAGACGTAGGACACAGGAATCCAAAGACCGGGGGTGCCTGCAAAGGAACCTGGGCGATCACGGGACTGAAGGTCCGGGAATTGGCTACATTGTGATAGATTATCACGGGAGAAATATGAAGTCCTCGGAAATGGGAAATAAGGGATCTAAGGCGATTAAGGGATGGGCTGGGGTATGTTTTGTTATTTGTAGATAGAATAAGTATAAGTAGCAGGAAATGATCTTGGAAACATATGTTATAAAATCCATATAAGTGGGAGCTTATAAAAAATAATGGGTAAAGATGCTGCTGGGAGTTGTCCACAGACCCATCAACAATAGCTTTCTTTGGGACAGAATAGTTCAGGGAGAAAATAAGGTGTGTAAAAAACAGGCAGTATATTTATCACTGGTGATTTTAATTTTCATGTAGATTGGGAAAATCAAGTTGCCTAAGGAAGTCAGAAGGACACTTTTCTAGAATCATATGTTCTACATCCAAATGGGAATCAAGCTATTTTGCGTCTGATAATATATACTGAGGAAGGTTTAATACGTGATCACAAAGTAAAAATAAACTCTAAAGGTTACGGTGACCATAATATGATAGAAGTTAGCATTCATGTTAAGAGTAAGAAACTTGGGTTGAAAACAACTGTGCTATAAACTCGAAGAAGGTAGGCATTGTGCAGAGTTAACTGGAGTGGACTCAGAAAGAAGTTTAATAGAAAAGACAACTAATGAACAACTGCACACTTTTATGAAAATAGTTCATGACTCCCAGTTTCCTCAGTGAGGAAAAATGATTCCAGGAAGGGAATATCAAAGAATGATTAACCAAGGGAAAAAAAAACAGACAGAGTTGAAAGAAAAGTCATAAAAATGGAAAAGATTGTGAGAGAATCAATGTCTGGAAGGTATCAAAAAAAAAACTTAAATTTTGCTGCAAACAAAAAAACATTTATGACAGCAACAGACACACAATGCATGAAAATTGGTCCTATCCACTTAATGATTCAAATGGTTAAACAAGCTTTTGGAGAACACAAAGGACATCATCTGAAAATTGGTTGTGCACGGAGAGAAATTGTATTATTGATAGTCACTGCTCGGATGTTATGCATTTTCCACCAAAGATATTTAATTGTGATTACTTTCCCCAATAAGTGCATACAAATTAAGTCTGCAAAGGCTGCCAATTGTTATAACACCACCTTCTTGTGGTCTGTATGAAAATAGAATCTCTGTTGTATACTATTTATTATAAGGGAACACTGTTCCAACTACATGACAGAAAGGATAGCTGGCTTGCTTAACTGTAAGTATAACCTGTCTAAACAATAACTTCTCAGGATTAGTGACAACTGACTGAATTTCTGAATCATACGGTGCATTCTTGTAGTGTGCAGAAAACTGAGAAAGAACTCCATTAGCAGCTAAAAGGGTGTAAACTACTCAATGTATAAAACATACAGGAAACAGTTTGCAGAAAAATTCACCATTGACACGTTTAATTGCTACCATTCAAACACCCAAACTTCAGAAATGTAGGCCATCATTTACCTAACTGTGCAAATGTCCAAATCAACTGGGTTTACAGAAGCCCCGAGAAATTCTAAAGGACTGTTGCAATTTCAGGGAGGTGGGGGGATGGAATGGTGGAGAAGAGAGACCAACTGAAAATGATATTACTTTGAAGAGAGTTAAAGTTTCAATCAACCTCTTCAATTGTTGGTCCACCAGAAGGGTCCTTTCTGACTTGTTCTGAGAATGGCCCTTCGGGCATACCTCCCTGGTAAAGTTTGGCAATGATGGGCTTGCATATTTTTTTTTCAAATCTTTCAACTGCTGCTCAAAGTCCTCCTTCTCTGCTGTTTGGTTTGCCTCCAGCCAGGAGATGGCCTGGTTACACTTTTCGATGACTTTGTTCTTATCTTCCTCACTGATCTTGCCTTTCGTTTTCTCTTCCTCCACTGAACTCTTCATGTTAAATGCGTACGACTCCAGGGAATTCTTGGCTGTAATTTTCTCACGCTGCATATCATCCTGACCTTTGTACCTCTCCGCTTCCTGCACCATCCTCTCGATCTCCTCCTTACTCAACCTGCCCTTGTTATTGGTGATGGTGATTTTGCTCTCTTTGCCAGTGCTCTTGTCCACAGCAGAGACATTCAAGATGCCATTTGCGTCAATATCAAAGGTGACCTCAATCTGTGGTACACCACGTGGCGCAGGAGGGATCCCACTGAGGTCAAATTTGCCCAAGAGAACTCCGGAGGAAAGGTCTCCTGGCTCACACTCCGCCGCTCGACTTCCTCTTGCATAAGGTGGAGCCCGGAGACTGGGTACTTGTTAAGACCTGGAAGGCCGAAAAGCTCCAGCCGCGGTGGGAAGGACCGTTCCTGGTTCTGTTAACAACTGAAGCAGCTGTTCGGACGAAAGAAAAAGGGTGGGTCCACGCATCAAGGATAAAGGGACCTGTTCCGTCTGAAGGAGAAAGCACTTGGAAATGCGAGCAAGGGGACAAGCCGTTGGTGGTCAAACTGAAAAGACAGCGATAATGAACTCTACTTGGACTGTATTGGTGGGGATATTGATCAATTTACTCCTGTATGTGGGGGAGAGTGAGGGGAGATGTGACAAATGTCGAACTACAGTAAGACTTGGGATTCGAATCTACTCGGGATCATTTGTGTCCCATTCCTATGTGGACGATAGGTGTTACGATGTGAGTGCACGCCATGAATGTTGGGAGGATGGGAGACCCTATTATCAGGTATATAATAAAGGATACGGTGGCAAAATCCGTGGATGCCCTATAAATGACCGCTGGGTGTCTATTAGCAAAACTGGGAGGTGGGACCTATCCTCCGTGTTGCTCAGGGAGCAGGTTGACAGAGTCAAGGAGACCAAGATACAGATCACTGATCGGGGGTTGGGGAAGGAGCAAGACCGTTAGGGAACGGTCGTGCTCCCTAAAGTGCCATCCGTATACAAAGAGGTAGAAGGAAAAATTGAACTCCCTGATGTTACACAAAACCTGTTTATTGATCTCACCTCTAGAATAGCCACTGTTTTAAATGTTAGCAATTGCTGGGTTTGTGGGGGGCCGCATATGTCAGAACAATGGCCATGGACTGGTCACAGCTTAGACATATGGGAATTGCTTCAAACCACTTGGACACATGTCAACGAAAGGAAAAGCCAGGGGTGGAGACTGACAAATAGCCCTGAGGGCCAGTTATGTGTTGAAGGCAAGGGGACCGTGGAGGTAGGGATTAGTCCCTGTCAGAATATATTGGATGCAACCACGCGAGTATGGTGGCCTGAGGATATTACTTGGTACATTGCAAACCGAGGTCATCAAAATTGCGTTCCATTACGTACTGATTCCTCCTCTGACGAACTAGGTGCTGATTCTTCCGATGACATGATGAGAGCCTGGGGTGGTGGTTGTCGGGGGAATCGATGCTGGGATACTCCTGTCCAGACTCTGGGTCAGGAGTCCGAATACTGGAATTGCAGTGGTCCTGGTCCTTATGAGGGCGTCCCCGGGGTAAAGGAGCTGTGGGATGACGTTGTGAGGCAGGGAGGGCCTGCTCCAGATGGCCTATTTTGGATATGCGGTAATCGGGCATACTCCAAACTGCCCATGGGATGGGCTGGGGTATGCTTCCTGGGTCTAATACGACCTGCGTTCTTCCTATTACCCCGGGAGGAAGGCGATGATTTGGGGATTAAACTCTTTGACTCCCTCCGTAGGTCACCAAGGGATATCCAAGTCGGTGATTGGGGGGATGAGTGGCCACCGGCCCGGATTATTGAATACTACGGGCCAGCTACATGGGCACAGGACGGATCATGGGGATATCGTACTCCTATCTATATGTTAAATCGAATTATCAGGCTCCAAGCAGTCGTAGAGGTTATTACTAACCGGACTGCCCTGGCCCTGGAGCTGCTGGCTAAGCAGCAGGATCAGATGAGGGCTGCTATATATCAAAACCGTCTTGCCTTGGATTATCTGTTGGCCTCGGAGGGGGGGCGTGTGCGGAAAGTTTAACCTGACTAACTGCTGCCTAGAAATTGACGATAATGGTAAAGCGGTTTTGAAAATTTCCGGTCAAATTCGGAAATTGGCCCATGTGCCAGTACAATCTTGGCGTCCTCTTAGTGGCATCGGATGGTGGGGTGGTCTCCTAGGTGGTAGCTGGTGGCGCACGGCGTTGCTGGTGGTTGGGGGGGGCATGATTCTTCTTCTCGTATTACCCTGCCTAACTCCCTGTATTCAGTTTTTAATTCAGAAAAATATTTCCCGACTCCAGGCAGTGGTGGTTCCACAACATGGGACGCGTGAACTTAAAGTGATGTTGCTGCGAAAGACCAAGGATTTCCCGGGCCCTTGAGGAGGGGGGGCTATCTTGGTCAGGCACATCTTAAAAAAAAGAAAAGGGTGGAATTGTGAGAGGTAATTTCGGTTTAAACTTTAAGATGTGCCTGGACCACAGACTGATCTATAATAAAAGACAAAACTTTTGTTTCTTTTCTAAAACATTTTGTATACTCAAAAGTAGAATAGTTTAAATTGTGCAGAATGCTGACAATTTGTGAGCAGAGTAAAAACAAACAGGCCCTTGATTGATGAAACCATTAACACAGGCAGGGAAGGATGAGTCCTTGACTGATAATACTGCAGGGTGAGAGAAACAACTTTGGAGACTCTGAAGACTTTGTGATAAGGGTGCAAATCAAAGAATAATGATGTTTTTAAGAATGTGAACCTCATGGCTTGTTAGAGCCAAGGAGGGGAGGGATTTGTACTGTATATAATGAGAAACTTTGTAAGCCTCAGCGCGCCTTTTACTCAGAAGGCTGCCCGACTCTGCAGACTTGCTATTAAAACTTTGTTTTCCTGAATTTGTCTAGAGCGATTATTAAGAAGCGATTTTCGTTTCTAACATCTATAAACTCACCGATAATCTCAGACGCACGCGCGGTTTGGTTTCTATGTGGAGCATGCGCAGTGTCACATTGATCAGGACACAGAGAAACATGGAGTTGCTTTCTCCGGCAGCGGCTGCGATCAGCTTCAGAGAGCGGCGCTCAGAGCCGGTGTGTGGGAGCCTCACTGGGAGAAAGGAGCGGAGAGATTTCACAAGTCCCGGATACAGGTTAAAAATAACTCGAAAAAGACCCTCCAGGCCCGGGTAAGGAGGTGGCGGTCTCTGAACAAGGAAGTGGCCCAGGGTCACGGCCGCCATTTGTTTGAGGGAAGAGGGAGCGCAGAGCTCAGGGCCACCATCTTGAGAAGGTCAAGGGGCAGGTGGGCGGGGCTCTCGGGGTCTGTAGAACAATCCGAGGAAAGGGAAGCCCCATTGTTATTGATTAATTCCACGAACACAGCTTCACTGGGCGATCCTGCAGCAATATCCTCTCTCAGTCCTGCTGGGATGTTTCACCCAATCAGAACCAGCAGCTCTCCTCCTCTCTCAGCTCCCCTTCTGTCCTTCCTGCAGCATCTGTCCCCTGGAACATTGAGCTGCCTGTCCTGTCCCTCCCTCAGCTGTTGTTTCTGTAATTACCTGTGATATCCCAGTCCCATCTTAGATTACTTCACTAAAGACAGGAATGTACCCGATGGATTTTTCTTAACATCAGCAATTGTTTAATACTCACTTACAGGTTTTTAATTACATTGTTTTTGAAGCACTTACTTCACATTCAATCATTTGCAATGGTGGGATCTGAACATGTGTCCAGAGAACACTTGCTGAGTTTCTGGATAAATTGTCACACAATAATGCCTCTAGGCCATCACTTCGCCTGCTCACAGTTTGTATATCGCAGTGCAACATGAATCAAAACTCTTTCTTACTGCACAATTGTTTGACCCGGCACTCTGGTGATGTGACTCAGTACCTCTCCATGTGGTATCCCTCACTGTGTGGGTCTAATTGCTGCCTCTGTCAGCGTCTCTCACTCTTGAAGCTACACCAGATCATGAGCCAACAGAATTCTCCACTCCAGAGAGATGAGGCAACGCAGGTCAGGATTTTCCAGATCTCTGTGGGCTCAGTGCCATTCTATATGTGTAACCCTCAAAGCATTCGTCTAATTGCACATTCTGCCTATTTCTGTGTCTTCTACAGGTACTCATGGAGTTCCTGACTCAATAGACTTGCCAACTGCTGGTTGGGATGATGGTTGGTCAGCCAGAAAGACAAAGTCAGGGAGGTCGGAAGTCTTCAATAAATCCTGCTGCCAGGTAAGATCATTCCAGTGCACAGAGCAAAAAGTAATAAGGGGGATCCAAACATCAGCTAACAAGACGTGACATAGAGAAAGTGCTGGAGGGGAAGCACAGTACAGACACACCCCAGGCTCAATCACCACGCCTGCTGCAAGTTTTGTTGTAATGAGACAGCATCGGGAGTTACCAGTTATCAGTCCAGGCCTGTGCTTTCTTAGGGAGCATCAGAACAACTGAGGGGAAAGCAGGTCTCCCACGAGAGGGTGGTCATGCTGCCTGGGATCTTTCTGTTCCCTATTCCCTCTCCAACACTGTATCTATGGCTTGTATTGAGGACCAGTGTCTTCAATCATTCTAACTGCTATAACAGTTCCTATCTCTGTCATCTCCTCCCCTCTCACCAATTATTTCACATATTTGAAACCTCCAGTCCAGATGACCATCCGTATCACTGTAACTTGCTTCAGTCTCTACAACATGCCTTGTCTCGATAGTCTCCCCCTCCAATAACTGGAGACAGAGGGTCTGTTTCTGTGCGGCATGACTCGTCGGCCGAGGTTTCCTAAATGGAATGAGTCGCGTTTGCCTGTGTTTGGCTCATATCCCTTCAAATCTTCTCCTCTCCATGTACCTGCCCAAGTGTCTTTTCCATGTTGTAATTGTACTTGTTTTTACCATTTCCTCTGGCAGTCCATTCCGTCCATGCACCATCCTCTGTGGAAAATGTTGCCCCTCAGCTCCCTCTTTAAATACTTGCTCTGTCACCTCACATTTATGCCTCTAGCTTTGGACTAACCTACCCTTGGCAACTCACCTTACTTAGACCATACATGGTTTCATAAGGTCACCCCGTGGCCACCTCTGCCCAGGAGAAATATTGACGACAGTGTTACCAATATATCCAACTCGTGTACTCAATGCTCTGACCAATTAAGACAAGTGTGCCAATTGCCGCTTTCAACACCCTGTCGCCCTGTGAGGCCAGTCCAAGGAACAATGTAACTGCACCCCTTGGTCTCTCTCTTTTCTACAACACTGTCCAGGGCCCAACCATTAACCGTACACCGCTGAAGCCAAACGCCAACTCGAGGACAGCTCTTCCTACTGCTCCCTCGACCATGACCCCACCCCCCATCACCAAACCATCATCTCCCAGACCATACAGAACCTCATCACCTCAGGAGATCTCCCACCCACAGCTTCCAACCTCATAGTCCTGGAACCGCGCACTGCCCGGTTCTACCTCCTTCCCAAGATCCACAAGCCTGACCACCCTGGCCGACCCATTGTCTCAGCATGCTCCTGCCCCACTGAACTCATCTCGACCTACCTTGACACTGTCCTATCCCCCCTAGTCCAGGAACTCCCCGCATACGTTCGAGACACCACCCACGCCCTCCACCTCCTCCAAGACTTCAGTTTCCCCGGCCCCCAACGCCTTATCTTCACCATGGATATCCAATCCCTCTACACCTCCATTCGCCATGACCAGGGCCTCCAAGCCCTCCGTTTTTTCCTCTCCAGACGTCCCCAACAGTACCCTTCCACTGACACTCTCATTCGTTTGGCCGAACTGGTCCTCACCCTTAACAATTTCTCCTTTGAATCCTCCCACTTCCTCCAGACCAAAGGGGTAGCCATGGGCACACGTATGGGCCCCAGCTATGCCTGTCTCTTTGTTGGCTATGTAGAACAGTTGATCTTCCATAGTTACACTGGCACCACTCCCCACCTCTTCCTCCGCTACATTGATGACTGCATTGGCGCCACCTCGTGCTCCCGCAAGGAGGTTGAGCAATTCATCAACTTCACCAACACATTCCACCCTGACCTTAAATTTACCTGGACTATCTCTGACAACTCGCTCCCCTTCCTGGACCTCTCCATCTCCATTCGTGACGACCGACTTGACACTGACATTTTTTACAAACACACTGACTCCCATAGCTACCTGGATTACACCTCTTCCCACCCTATCTCTTGCAAAATGCCATCCCGTATTCCCAATTTCTCCGCCTCCGCCGTATCTGCTCCCAGGAGGACCAGTTCCACCATAGGACACACCAGATGGCCTCCTTCTTTAGAGCCCGCAATTTCCCTTCCCACGTGGTTAAAGATGCCCTCCAACGCATCTCGTCCACATCCCGCACCTCCGACCTCAGACCCCACCCCTCCAACCGTAACAAGGACAGAACGCCCCTGGTGCTCACCTTCCACCCTACAAACCTTCGCATCAACCAAATCATCCGCCGACATTTCTGCCACCTCCAAAAAGACCCCACCACCAGGGATATATTTCCCTCCCCACCCCTTTCCGCCTTCCGCAAAGACCGTTCCCTCCGTGACTACCTGGTCAGGTCCACACCCCCCTACGACCCACCCTCCCATTCTGGCACTTTCCCCTGCCACCGCAGGAACTGTAAAACCTGTGCCCACACCTCCTCCCTCACCTCTATCCAAGGCCCTAGAGGAGCCTTCCACATCCATCAAAGTTTCACCTGCACATCCACCAATATCATTTATTGTATCCGTTGCTCCCGATGTGGTCTCCTCTACATTGGGGAGACTGGGCGCCTCCTAGCAGAGCGCTTTAGGGAACATCTCCGAGACACCCGCACCAATCAACCAAACCGCCCCGTGGCCCAACATTTCAACTCCCCCTCCCACTCTGACGAGGACATGGAGGTCCTGGGCCTCCTTCACCGCCGTTCCCTCACCACCAGACGCCTGGAGGAAGAACGCCTCAGCTTCCGCCTCAGAACACTTCAACCCCAGGGCATCAATGTGGACTTCAACAGCTTCCTCATTTCCCCTTCCCCAACCTCATCCTAGTTTCAAACTTCCAGCTCAGTTACTGTCTCCTTGACTTGTCCGACCTGCCTATCTTCTTTTCCACCTATCCACTCCACCCTCTCCTCCTTGACCTATCACCTTCATCTCCTCCCCCACTCACCCATTGTACTCTATGCTACTCTCTCCCCACCCCACCCTCCTCTAACTTATCTCTCCATGCTTCAGGCTCACTGCCTTAATTCCTGATGAAGGGCTTTTGCCTGAAACGTCGATTTCGCTGCTCGTTGGATGCTGCCTGAACTGCTGTGCTCTTCCAGCACCACTAATCCATTAACCGTGTTAGTCCTCCCTGGTTTGTCTTAACTAAATCCAACACCTGAATTAAACTCCATCTTTCATTCCTTGACCCAGTTGATTAACATCCCCTTCGGTAACTATATTCCCTGCCCACTCTTTCACTAATCTTGGTATCCACAAACTTACTAACAGGGACTCCTATATTTTCACTCAGTTTGTTTATGTAAATGGTGCACAACAGTGGTCCCAGCACCAATCCGTACAGCACACTGCTGGTCAGAGGCCCCAGTCTGAACAACAACCCTCTTCCACCACCCTCTGTCTCCCACTCTCATCCCAGTTTGTATCCAGTTGGCTAGCTCTCCCTGATCCCTTGTGATCTACCCTTACTAACCAATGTATCATGCTATATCCTGACCAAGGGTTTGTGGAAGCCAGAAACAACGTCTGTTGCTCTGGCTTCATCGATCTTTTTGGTGACATCATGAACAAACTCCAGTCCAGTTTGTGGGACATGTTTTCCCAGGCACAAAGCCATGCTGGCTGTCCGTAATCAGGCCTTATCTTTCCAAATGCATGGACGGCCTACCTCTCAGAATGACCTCCAACAACTGACCCACCATGATGTCTCGCTCATCAGTCTGTAGTTCCCTGGCTTTCTCTTGCAGCCTTTCTTAATTAATGACACAACATTATAATCATAGTCAGAGAGTCATAACGCATTGTTCGGTTAACGCTAACCATACTCTAAAACGGATCTCATCCCACCTGGCTGTTCCTGCGTCATATCCCTTGAAACCTTTCCTATTCCTGTACTAATCCAAATGACTTTTGAACATTGTAATTGTCCCCATGTTCACCCCTTCCTTGGGAAGTTCATTCCACACACAACCCACCCTCTGTGTAACAATGTGCTTCTCATGTCTTTTTTTAAAATATGTCTCTCCTCTAAACTTAAAAACATAGTGCCTTGTCTTGAAACTCCCCTGTCCATGGGAAAAGACATCTCCCATTAACTCTATCTATCCCCCTCATGATTTTATAAACTTCTATGAGGTCATCTGTCAACATTCAGGTTTCAGTGAAAAATACCAACCTATTCAGCCTTTCTTTATACTGAAGCCTTTCGTACCCAGCCACATCCGAGTAAATCTCCTCCCAACCCTTTACAGCTTCATAATATCGTTCCGATAACTGGGCGACCAGAACTGGACACAGTATTCCAGAAGAGGACTCACCAATGGCCTGTATAATCTCAAGGTGCCTTCCCAACTCCTATATCCAAAGGACTGAGCAATGAAACCAAGTGAGGCAAGCACCTTTTTTTTAAACTATCCTGTCTCTCCATGTTGCAAACTTCAAAGAATTATGTAGCTGAACCCTGAGGTCCCTCTGTTCTACAACACTACCGAAGGTCCTATCATTAATTGTATAAGTCCTGCACGTGTTTGTTGTACCAAATGCATTACCTCGCATTTATTCAGATTGAACTCCATCTACAGTTTTTCAGCCATTCACACATTTCATCAGGATCCCTTTGTAATCTCAGAAAACCTTCTTCACTGTCCACAATGCCACCCTCCAGTCTAACAGCCTATCACACATAGCACTCTATGATACAAATATCTCTGCGAGGGGCCCTACAATTTCTTCACCAGCTTCCCACAATGTCCTGAGATCCATTTGATCAGGTCCTGGAGATTTATCTACCTTTGTGTTTTAAAACCTTCAGCACCTCCTTTTCTATAATGTGGACTCATTTCAAGACATTGCGTCATAGAGATGTACAGCACGGAAACAGGCCCTTCGGACCAACTCCTGCATGACGTTTCTAGTCACATTTGCCACAATTTTGCCAATATCCCTCTACACCTTTGCTATTCGTACACCCATCCACATGCCTTTTAAATGTATTTCTATCAGCCTCCACTATTTGCTCTGGCAGTTTATTCCATCCACTCTGCGGGAGCCAGTTGTCCTTTAGACCCCTTTGAAAAGTTTCCCTCGCCTGGGGAAATGACCTTGTCTATTGACCCTGTCGATGACCATCATGATTTTAAACACCTTTTATCGGTTAACTCCTCAGCCTCCCATGTTCAAGTGAAAACGGCCCCAGCCTATTCAGGCTTTTCCCTGAAGCACAAACCCTCCAACCCTGGCAACATCCTTGGTCATTTCTTCTGAACCCTTTAATGTTCCATGACATCCTTCCGATGGCATTGAGACCAGAATTGCACACAGTATTCCAACAGTGGTCAGGCCAAACACGGTTTAGTTCCCTGAGCGCCCCAGTCTTTATCCACAGTAAGTTCCAAAGTGAAATATTTGTTTCGGATCTTGTAGTTTCACACATCGTTGCCTTCATTGATCATTAAGGAGACCGGGTTTGTCCCGAGCTCTTCTTTTGCTCTTAATACACTTGTAGAGTCTCTTTGGATTCTCCTTAACTTTCTCTACCAAAGCGATCTCGTGTCCCCTTTTTACATTCCTGATTTCCATCCTAAGTGTATTTCTACAGCCCCGATGCTCCTGAAGGGATTCCCTTGAGTCAGCCAGTTATATCTGACATGTGACCCCTTTTTTCTTGACCACAGCCTCGAAACTCAGCCAGTGTTTCCTAATTCAGTCAGCATTGAGCTGCACACTAACAGGAACACGCTGGCGCTGAACGCTCCTTTTATCTCGGTTTTAAAATATTCCAACTTGCCAGACTTCCCTTTATCTGCAAATAGCCTCCCCAGATCTACTTTAAAAATTCCTGTCTAATACTATCTTGCCCCATTGAATAATCTTAACTTGTGGACCAGGCCTGTCCTTTTCCATCACTATTTCCAAACTAATACAATTGTGGTAACTTTCCAAAGTGCTCCCCCACAAACACCTCAGTCCCGTTCCTGACCTTGTTTCCCAAGGGGAGGTCAGGTTTAGCCCCATTCTCCAGTTGGGCCACTTACATAATGACTGGGAGTTTTCAGAACACACTTGTGGCAGTGTAAACAAAACAGAATCATTTCAAAAGGAATGGCTGAACAGTGATTGGTATGTGTGTGTGTATGTGTGTGTGTGTCTATCTGTCTGTCTGTGTGCGTGTGTGTGTGTGTCTGTGTGTGTGTGTAGATAGATAAGATTGTGCATATGTGTGCAACATATACAGAATGAACAAGAGAGACAGACTTAACAAACATGATGCATGTGATGCACAACATTTATAAAATATTAATATGTTATTAAATCTTCAGCTGAGATGTTATGTTCCCCTACTCTCAACGTGCCGTCTGCCTCCTGCCTCTTTCTGGCATTCCCTGATCTAATGTTTCATTCTTATTTGGATGGATGTTATAAATTCCTGCTTCTGGTGTGCCAACATGTTTCAGTTAATCAATTTTTGACCGAGAAACATATACTGTGTTGTCTCAGCAGTTGGTGCCTGTCATATTGATGGAGATAAAAGTTCTGGCATCAAATCCAGGATTTCAACAGATTAATCTGTTTGCACATCTACTGTAAAAAGGACCACAGCACACTGGAATTGTCAAACCAAATAGGGAAGCACATCTAATACTATCAAACATGTAGACTTCCCTATTTTTACACTCCACGTCTATACTCTCTCTCTCTGTCACTGTCTTTCCATCTAGTTAAAAAATCCTCCAACCGTTCTTCGTGTCCAATGTCTCAAACCTCCCTGCCTCAGTTTACATCTATTGCTCACTTCTGGATGAGTTGGCTTAAAATTGAGTAATTAAAGAAAAAGACATGAGAGTGGCGTTGGCCAGAGTTAGTTGGAAGGGGAGCTGAGCACAGGAATATGGTGAAGCAGCAATGACAGGAGTTTCTGGAGATAATTCAGCAGCACATCGGAAATTCATCCCAAGGAAGAAGATAGATATTCAGCGGAAGACAAGGCAGCCGTGAGTGATAACGAACTCAGGGACAACATAAAATCAAAAGAAAATGCGCACAATGTGGTGAAGATTATTGGGAATCTAGACGATTACGAAGCCGATAAATTCCAAAACGGATAACTAAGAACAGCAAATGGGAGGAGAGGGTGAAATCTCATATTACGCTTGTTAATAATGTAATAGAACATTGAAAGAGATTTTTAGACATATAACAAGGAAGACAGGGAGTAAAGAACAAACAAAGGATAGTTGGAAAATGAAGCTTGAATAGTTATGGGAAGCAATGGAATGGCAGAGGAATTGAATACATTGCAATAATCTTCACGGTGGAAGACACCAGCAAAATGTCAGACCTTCAAGACAGTTAGAGGGTAGAGGTGAGTATAGTGACCACCAATAAGGAGAAGGAGCTGGGGAAGGTGAAGTTAGATCAATCAGCGAGTTCAGTTGGACAACACACTGTAGTTCCAAAGAGATACCGAAGGGGATTATGGAGGCATTGCTGGTGATCTTTCAGGATATTTTGGAGTGTGGGAGGACTGGTAAATGTAAGGAAAGAGGGACACAGAAGACAGGAAATTACAAATGGCCAGGCAAGTTAAAACTGTTGTATAGAAGGACTTAATGGATCCTTAGGTTTATGAATAGATGTGTGGAGTATAAGAACAAGGAAGTTCTGAAGTATATTGGACGTGGTGTGATTAAGCTACAGCATAACAAGAATTACATTTACAATGGTATTGCGAACAGCAGACTTGAAAGTACGTTTAAAACAAAGGAAATCATTTCGAAGCAGACAGAAACATTCGTGACAAAGATACTGTTTCCTTGACCCTGTAGTGAGAATGTTAAGATAAGCTTTTAAGTAAACAGATTAAAATAAAACGTATAAAAAGCACAATAAAATCGGTTGCTGCGGATATAGCGATACATATGAAGCTGAAAAAGCACAGCAGGTCAGACAGCTTCCTTGGACAGGAAAGTCAATGTCTCAGGCTAAAAGACTTCATCAGGATTGGGCCGGGGAAGGGGAGCCGGGAAGTAAATACAGGGAGGGTCATGGGACTGAGGGAAGCGTAGATGGGGGATTCAAGTAGGGGGATAATGTGATTGTGGGAAGAGTGCAGCGGATATGCGAATTGGATGATGGAAAGCTGAGGTCAGCTCAGGGAAGGGGAACATAGAATAAGGCTATGGGTGGAGAGAGTTTGAAGCCAGTGAAGTCAATATTGAGACCAGTGAACTGTAAGCTCTCAAGCTGAAAGATCAGGTTGTGTTTCTTAGTTTCTATTTGGCCTCACTCTGACAGTGGAGGAGGCCAAGGATAGACCTGTCGCTGGCTGAGCAAGGGGGGGGGGGGGGGGGGGGGGGCGGTGTGTGTGAGTGTGAGCGTGTAATTGAAATGAATGGCAACTCGGATGTAGGGTCGGTTAAAGCGTGCAGAGAGCAGATGGTCTATGAATATGTCCCTGAATCTCCCTTTGGTCTCTCTGAAAGAGGGGAGACCATATCGGGAGTTGGAGACGTGCTCTAAACACAAAAACCAACCCGACTTTCCAGTTACCTTCCATTTTAATTCACCCTCCAACTCGTCCGGGGACATGCCCATACAAAGCCTGTCCACTGTCAGAGGAACACCATCTGAGAGTTTACCTTTGAAGCTGATAGCCCAATGGCCTCAATATTGACTACAGAAGCATCCAAGTCCCTGCACACGCAGCCTTATCCCATGTCCCTTCTCCCTGACCAGACCCAACTGTCCATCTTCTCACTCACATGTCTGCTTCACCCTTGCAACTGACCAATCACAGTAACCTCATACCTGCATGTAAACACCACCATCATGCCTACCCTTCGCCCTTCCATATCCCATCACTCCATTTCTGGGCTCCCCTCCCCCTCACCAGTCCTGACGAAAGGTCCAATATCAAAATATTGCCTTTTTGCTCCTCTGATTCGGCCTGTTCTTCTGTGTTTCTCCAGCTCCAAGTTTATTAACTCTGACCTCTCGCACCTGTAGGACTTACTCTCTCCAAGTTGTGGAACAATGTAGTCTACATATAAGAAGAAATGCATTTGAACATTTGAAAAGATCGCTAACTCATTCTTCATTTCTTAACAACCCAACACACACCTTCCAGAAGAAGCAGCATTTCACTTGTAACCTTTCAATCCAGTCTCCTGTCATTGCTGCTCACAATTCAGTCTCCTTTAAATTTGGGAGACCAAACAGAGACTGCATTGAGGAACACTCCCACTCTGTCTTTAGGAAGAGCCCTGACCGTCTCATTGTTTCCAATTTCAATCACCTACCTTGCTCTCATGCTAACATTTCAGTCCTGGGCAGCTGCAATGTTCCAATGAAGCACAACTCAGGCTCACGGAACACCTTACATCTCCATCCAATTCTACTCTATTATTTTTATAGGTACCTGCAATCTCACTATGCATTTTCTCCTCTCGTACCCGCTGGCTATTTGGGCATTAAGAACACCATCCCAGCAGACTGACCAGCCCCTTTTGGATTGTAACTTTTAAAAATATGGCCTCATTTGAGGACTGCTTAACAATATTGTCTCTAAGCACTGTTTTTGTGTCCTCCCTAATCAAAAGGGCAACTCGCCCCCCTCACGTACTTGTCCCTCTGTCTCGCCTGTAGCTTCTGTATCCTGGAACTTTATTCTGCCATTCCTGCCCTTCTCTCAGCCATGTTTCTGTTATGGCTATAATATCCTAGTCCCCAGAGCCAATGCATGGTCTGAACTTGTCTGCCTTACCAGTCAGGCCTCGTGCATTGAAATTAATGCCCTTTAAACCAGAAGTCTTCCTATACTGTGCCCGGATATCCTGGATAGGAAACTTGCTGTCGATGGCTGATATATTTTCCCCTGACGAGTTGATGGCCCCTCTCTTATTCAGAGTCACAACTCCCTGCCAAACTAGTTTAAATCCTGCCGGGTAACACTAGCAATTCTCCTCCCAAGGATACTGGTGCCCCTCTGTTTCCAGTGAAAACTATCCCCTTTGTACAGGTCCCCTCTACCCCAGAAAAGATCCCAATGACCTAAGAACTGAAAACCCTGCCCCCTATAGCAGCGCCTCAGCCACACATCCATCCAGCCTACCTTTCTATTTCTGTCCTTACTGGCGTGTGGACTGGGATTAAATGGAGATCATTAATGACAATATCCTTTTTAAAAAAATTCTTACCTAACTCCCTATACTTATTTCACAGGGGCCTATCCCTTTGTCTACCAGTGTCATGTGGACCGATTTGCACAATGACCTCTGGCTGTTCACCCTCCCTTCAGAATGTTCAGTAACCGCTCAGAGACATCCTTGACCCTGGTACCCAGGAGGCAGCACACCATCCTGGCGTCTCCTCTGCAGCCACACAGTCTCCTGTCTGTCCCCCTCACAACTGAGTCTCCCATCAGTATTGCGATCATTAGAGAGGATCTGGCAAACAGAGACAAGGCGGGACTCCCTGCAGTTGGGTCCATATTAGGAAAGTGGAGTATTTTAAAATGATGCAGTGAGAATGCAGGGCCAGTGTGCTCCTTGAAGTGTGAATAGTAAAGGCAACAAGTCCAGCGAATACTGATCAAGTGAGATTGTGAGTTTGATAAAGAAAATACAGTGAAATAAAATCAGGAGAAGTTCTTCACAAGTATAGAGTGCAAGGGGATTGTGGAAAATGAGGGACAAACATTGGTCATGAAATATATTTGGCAGATACGATTGTGGAAAAGCCACAGGTAGTTTATCAGGATCGTAAGAGGATTCCCAGTGAAAGAGGAAGGCCTGTGAGAAACCAAAGGGACAATCTGTGCATCGAGACAGAGGAAGCAGGTGAGATCTTCAATGAATACTTCCCATCTGTATTGACACAGGAGAAAACATTGTAGCTGGGGATTTCAGTTGGGATAGTGAGGTTCCAGAACATGTTAAGATCAATAAGGAGGAGGTATTAAATATTCTCACAGGCATATAGGTGAAGGAATTCCCCAGTACCCAATGAAATGTATCCTAGGCTGCTATGGGAGATAAGGGAGGAGATTGCTGGGGCCCTGGTGGATATATTTAATACTTTGCTGGCCACAAGTGAAGTGCTAAATGACTGGAGGATCGCTAATGTGGTTCCTTTGTTCAAGAAGGGAAGCAGGGATAGGCCAGGTAATTACAGAGCAGATAGTCTGACAGCAGGGGGAGGGATATTGGGAACAATTCTGAGGGACAAGATAGATCAATAACTGGAGAGGCAGGGATTGATTAGTGATAGTCAGCATGGATTTGGAAGAGGAAGATAATGTCTGATGAAATCAGCTGAGATTACTTTGAAATTACGATTGAAGTTATTGATGAGGGCAGTGCAGATGTTGTGGTTTACATGGCCTTTGACAAGGTCCTGAAGAAGGACTTATGCCCGAAACGTCGATTCTCTTGTTCCTTGGATGCTGCCTGACCTGCTGCACTTTTCCAGCAACACATTTTCAGCTCTGATCTCCAGCATCTGCAGTCCTCACTTTCTCCTCCTTTGACAAGGTCCCACATGGAAGACTGGTCCAGAAGGGAAGAGCCCATGGGATCCAAGGCAAGTTGGCAAATTGGATTCAAAATTGCTGGAGGCTTGGTTTTGTGATTGAAAGCCTTTGCCCAGCGGGTGTACCATAGGGATTTGTGCAGGAGCCATTGCTGTTCATTATGGGCATTAGTCACTTGGATGTGAAAGCAGAAGGTATTATTAGTAGGTTTGCAGATGTCATGAAAGGTGAGGGTGTTGTCCCCAGTGATTGGGATGGCCTCAGGCTGCAGTCTGAAGGTTGAGGCTGAGACAGAATTTCAAGAGAGTCATTTCAATCGACAAGCCAGGCAGGAGTACAGTAGGCAATGAGGGAAAGTGCATCAATTAAGCTGCATTTACTTTAATGTAAAAGGCCTAACAGGTTATACAGATGAACGCATGGCATGGATGGGAGCATGGGACAGGGATGGGAGCATGGGACAGGGATATCATAGGAAGTACGGAAACACAGTTGAGGGAGGGTCGGACAGGCAGCTCAGTGTTCCAGAGACGGATGCTACACGAAGGATCGAAGGGGAAGCAAGAGAGGAGGAGGATGGTGTTTTTTGATCAGTTAAAACATCATTGTAGCACTGAGAGAGGATATTACTGGGGATCGTCCAGCAAAGCTGTGTTAGTGGAACTGAGAAATTATACTGGATGATCAGTTTGATATGACGGTACTACAATCAGTGGGAAATTGAGCAGCAAATATGTCGGAGATCTCAGATATCTGTAAGAATGATAGAGTTGTAATGGTCGGAGATTTTAACTTTCTAAACCTAGATTGGTATTGCCGGAGTGTTCACAGTTTGGATGGAAGAAATTCGTTCAGTATGTTCAAGAAAAATGTCTCAAAAAGTATGTAACTGGTCCGACTGGAGAAAGGGATAAAACCTGACGTCCCTTCGAGAAACAAGGGAGAGAAAGGGGCTGAAGTCTTTGTGGGGGAGCACTTTGGCAAAGTCACCACAATTCTGTTAGTTTAAAAATAGCGATGGAAAAGGAAAGGCCTGGTCCACCAGTTAAAGATCAAAACTGGCCTTGCCCCAGTCTAGAAGGTATTAGGCTAGACTATCCAAAAGTTGATTCGTGGAGGCTATTTGAAAGGAAAGGGACGTCGGGCAAGTGGGATTCTTTCAAAAGAGAGATAAACTACGATTTCAGGGCCAGCATGTTCCTGTTACTGAGAATAACAATGCTGACACAACTGGAAAAAATACTGAATGACTTGGGATATTGAGGTTCTGGTCAAGACAAAAGGGGGTACATGTCCTACATCGCCAGCTGGATTAAGTAAATCCCTTGAAGAACATTGTGGGTATAGTAATACTCTTAAGAGGGAAACCATGAGGGCCTAAAGGGGAACGGACAGGGCTTTGGCAGAGAATGTTCCGGAAAATCCAAAGAGATTCTACAAGTATATTAACAACAGAAGATTAACTCGAGACAGAATGTGACCCCTTAAAGATCAATGAATCCATCCATGTGTGAAACCACAGGAAATGGGTGAGATCCGAAAAAAAAAATTCACGTCAGAACTTACTGTGGAAAACACACTGGGGAAGCAAGGAAATAAACAGTGATGTATTCAAAAGAGTCCACATTGGAGAACAGGAGGTGCTGAAGGTTTTAAAACGCATTAAAATGAGATAACTCCCTGGGAACTAATCAAGTACACCCCAGGACATTGGAGTAAGTTAGGGAAGAAAGTTACAAACATATTTCTATCACTGACAGACACGGGTGGTGAGCTGGGAGCCTGGAGGGTGGCTAATGTTGTGACAGTATTTAGGAAAGGCTGTGAGGGAAAGCCAGGGACATAAACACCACATAGCTTGATGTCAGCGGTGCGAATGTTGTTGGAAGTGATTCCGCGGCACAGGAGTTACATGCATTTGGAAAGGCAATGATTGATTAGGGATAGTCAGTACAGCTTTGTGCGTCCAAAGGATTGTCTCTCAAACTTGATAGAGTTTGTTGAGGAGGTGACCAATGAGATGAATGAATGCAGAGCAGTAGATGTTGTCTATACTGATTTCAGCAAGGCCTTTGACAGAGTATAGCCTGGTGCACTGGTTAGTAAGGTTAGATCTCATGGGACCAGGGATAGCAAACCAAACAAACACAAAATGCACTTGACAGTAGGAGACAGAGGGTAGTGGGAGAGGGTTGTTGTGCAGACTGGGGTCCTCTGACCAGCGGTGCGGGGTCCGCACATGTGCATTATTGACTTAAACGAGATTATATGAATTATTGTTGGTAAGTTTGTGGATAGTAAAATACGTGTTATAGTGGGAAGTGAATACAGTTATCAAAGGTGATCTTAACCAACTGAGCCAATGGGTCAAGAAATGAAAGATGGAGCTGAATTCAGGTAATGGGGATTTTGTTAAAACACACCAGGGAGGACTAACACAGTTGATGGCAGGGCTCTGGACAGTGTTGTCTAACCGAGAGGGTCCAAGGGATGCAGTTACATTGTTCCTTGGAAGTGGCATCACGGGTGGACAGGGTGGGGAAAGCGGCATTTGGCACACTTGCTCTCATGGGTCAGAGCATTGAGGAGATGAGTTGGTATGGCTGTTTTAGACATTGCTGGGACTCCAGTTGGAACTGTGTAGAATTCTGATCCTCCTGCTTTAGGAAGCATTTTCTGAAACTGCAAATGGAGCAAAGATTGACGAAGATGTTCCTGATACTGAAGGGTTTGACAGAAACAGAGAGGCTGGAGAAGCGGGAAAGCAAAACAGGGCGATGAGATAGCTTTGATAGATAAGGTGAAGGAGAATCCAAAGAGATTCTACAGCATACATGTACAAAAAAGCAACTAGAGAGACAATAGGGCCCCTCAAAGATCAAGAAGGCCATCCACGCCTGGAACCACAGGAGATGGATGCGACCTGAAATGAATATTTCCTGTCAGAACATACTGTGTACAAAGACTAGGAAACAAAGGGAGGGAAACAATGATGTCTTGAAAAGAGTCTCCATTACAGAAGAGGTGGTGCTGGAGGTCTTAGATCACAAAGGTAGAGAACGCCTGAGGTCCTGAACAAGTGTATCCCACAACATTGTGGCAAAGTCGCAGCGGGGTCCGTGACAGAGATAATTGTATAAATCTCCTTCGTCGTTCCCTTGGGGGGGAGGTGGCTGAGAGGTGACCTTATGAATGTTTAGTAAAGATCTCTACTTCAAGTTAGGGGAATCCAAAACGAGAGGGCATAAATATGAGGTGAGAGAGGAAATACTTAAAAGCGACCAGAGGAGAACATTTCCACACAGAGAATGTTGCATGTATGGAATGAGCGTCTGGGGAAGAGGTACACAAAAGTAAAATTACAACATTGAACAGACATTTGTGCAGATACATGGAGAAGAGAAGGTTTGAAGGGATATGGACCAAACACATGAAAATGCGACTTGTTCATGAACAGTGGTCAGCATGGACAAGTTGGGTGAAAGGAACCGTTTCCATGTTGCATGCCTCTGTCTCTAGTTATTGGAGGAGGATACTATAGAGATAAGACATGGTAGAGACACTGAAGAAAGTTACAGAGATAGGGATAATAGTTTGAAATGCAGTACATTTCAAATATGGGGAGGGACTATAGGGAAGGTGGAGCTTATAGTGACAGAAACTGTTATAGGAGTTACAAGTTATTGAAGACAGTAGTCCACGAGACATGGTATATGTACAGTGTTGGAGGGGGAAAACAGAACAGAAAGATCCCAGGCAGGATTTCCACACACTCATGGGAAGCCTGCTTTCTCCTCTGTTGTCCTGGTGCTCACTAAGACATCACAGGCCTGGATTGATAACTGTGACACTCCTGATACTGTCTCAGAACAACAAAACTTATAGTAGACGTGGTGATTGAGCCTGGGGTGTGCCTGTACACTGCTCCCCCTCCAGCACTGTTAGCTGATGTTTGGAGCCCCCTCGCTGCTCTCTGTAAGATCAAGGTGAGTGATCTTACCTCACTGCAGGATTTATTGAAGGCTCCAGATCTCCCTGCCCTTTGTCTCTCAGTCTGACCAACCATCTTCAATGTGGTGAGGGACGAAACACCCAGCAGTTGGGAAATCTATTAAATCAGGAAATTCCTGAGTACCTACAGGAGACAGAGAAATAGACAGAGTGGGAACTTAGACTGATGCAGTGAGGGTTACACATGGAGAATAGTACTGTGTCCCACAGAGATCTAGAAAATGCCAGGCTCCATCCCTGGCCGGTGCTGCTGCGTCTCTCTGGAGTTCAGAATTCTGCGGGCTCAGGATTTGGAGTAGTTGTAAGAGTGAGAGACGTTGACAGAGGCAGCAATTAGACCAGCAAAGTGAGGGATAACACATGGAGAGAGAGTGAGTGATATCACTAGAGTGCTGGAAGGTATTAGGATCAAACAATCATGAAGGAAAAACAGGTTTAACTTCATAATAACCTGGTATCAGTGTTCAAGGATAAACAGCCTGTGAGTAGACAAAGTAGTGGCCTAGTGATATTGTTGCTGGAGCATGTATCCTAAACCTCAGCTAATGTTCAGGAGAGGCAGTTTTGAACCACATCATCTGAAATGGTGGAATTTGAAATAAATTATTTTAAAAATAGTAATTGACCATCTATAAATACCATTACTGATGTACAATAGATCCAAACACTTATCATTCAGAGAAGGACATCTGCCCATCCTCACGTGGTCTGCATGACATCCCCACAGCAAAGTGTTTGCCTCCCAATTACCCTCTGAAATGGCCAAGCAAGCTACTCAGCTCAAGGGCAGCTAGGGCTGGGCAAGAAAGGCTGGTCAGCTAGAGACACCCACATCCCATACCTGGCTTTAAAAAAAAATCCATTGGGATGGTCCCACTGGAACTGAGCTGGGACCAGTGTCATTGCAAATCATGTCAGTAGGTTTATGGACAGGGCTTTAAACTGACAGAGGGTTCAAGTGAAAGGAGCTTTCGAAATCCAAATAAAAAAGATGACGCATGTGAACAGCACGGGGATGTGTCTGAAGACAAGCAGAAAGGAACAGGAATTGACAAATTTTAACTAAAACGGTACATCAGTGAATGGGTTTGTGACAGGAAATTGTGGGAAAGAGCAAATTATGCTTTTTTTTGGAATGGACAAAGTCTCTGCAGCAAGTTAGACTGATTTGTGACAAAGAAATAAAAGAGATTTAGACACTAGGGAGACATGGTTACAGGACGAACAACAGGTGGAACATAAATATTCAATGGTTCACAACCTTGCGGAAACTCAGGCAAAGTGGGTAACACTAATAATAATGGATACCAAAGGTATTACAGAGAAAGCATTGGGTCTCAGATCATGAAGTAGAGTCAGTCTGAATGTAAATTCTGGCTACTACTTGCCAATGACACATGCAGCAGAACAGTTTTCGGCCACTTAACAACATTTCATTGCTCATCATTGCACTAAAGAGGAACTCATTGGAATTTTTAATAAAGGCATTGTGATAATTTAGTGAAACTTCAATATTCATATAACCTTGACAATCACACTGACAAGAGTGATATTCGAAGAGGAGATTGTAGAATTTTTTTCAGTGTTTCTTTGAATAACAAATTGTGCAACTGGCAAAGGACGCAACTACCTCAGAGCGACCGTTGTGTGATGAAACTTCGTGAGTAATGTCACCTGGGGAGATCCTCTGGGAAATTGTGATAAAGTGCAGTTTAAAGTAATATAAAGTTTTCATGTGAATCACAGAAAGGACAAGCTTCATCGAGAAACAAAAATAGCTAATTATATGAGTTTGAGAGGAGAACTGACCAAGGTAAACAGGCTAAACAGACTGAAACATGTGTCTGTAAATGAACTGTGGAAAACATTTGAAGGAAAAATGTAAAACACTCAACAAAAGGGCGTTCCATTGAAACAGACATAACCTCAGCAAGAAATTCCCTCCCATCCCTCACTCAGGACAAAATGGATCATATTAGATTATGAGGCTTAGACAATTACCACAAAGTACTTAAAATACAGAAATGAGAGAGAGTTTAAGCAGTAAGTGTTAAAGGGATTGCAAGGGGTCCGCGAGCAGGGGAGAGGGTAATGGGAAGTGGAATCTTTGTCAGGGTTTAATGACACGATAGGAACAGGGAGGAGTGAAGGTGCTGGAGGTGGTGAGAGTGTTACAGAGAGTGGTCAGGGCCTGAATGGTGTTACAAAGCCAGTACGGATTGCTGCAGCTGGAGGTGTTTGCAGATGTAGGGAGTGACATATGTATTTTAATTTATTCATTCATTGAATCAGGGTGACACTGATTGGACCAGCATTCTTTGCCTCACTGCTAATTACCCAGAGGGCAGATCAGGATCAGCCATATTGCTGTGGGTCTGGATTCACATGTAGGCCAGTCCAGGTTGGAATGTCAGATGTCCTTTCCTAAAGGAGCTAAGTGATCCTGATGAGTTCTTCCGACTGATCAACACTGCTTTTATTGAGGCCGCACCAATGTCTTGTACAGCCACAACATGACATCCCAACTCCTACTATCAATGTTTTGCCCTATGAAGGTAACCATCCCAAATACCTGCTTCACCAGCCTTTCTACCAGTGTTGCCACTCTCAAAGAACTGTGTACCTGCATCCCTGGGTCTCTGACTGACAACACTACCCAGGAGGGTAAAAACAATGACTGCAGATGCTGAAAACCAAATACTGGATTAGTGGTGCTGGAAGAGCACAGCAGCCGTTGGATGCTGCCTGAACTGCTGTGCTCTTCCAGCACCACTAATCCAACATTACCCAGGAGCCTAACATTAACTGTACAAGTCCCACCCTGGTTTGTTTCACCAAAATTGAACTCTTCACATTTATCTAATTAAACTCCATCTGCTATTCTTTAGCCCACTATCCCAGCAGTACTGTTCATCCTTTTGTTTCATAGATAACTTTCTTCACTATCCACTTTACAACCAATTTCAGTGTCACCCAAGAAGTTTACTTACCAGGAAAACAATATTCCCATCCAAACCATTTATCCAAATGACAAACACCAGTGGACCCATTGCACCGCTGGTTACATGCTTCCAGTCAGAAAAACAACATGTCTCCCATCACCCTCTGTCACCTACCATCAAGCCAAATTTGTAACCAGTTCATTAGCTCCTGCTGAATGCCATATCCTTTTACATTGATCTGAGCGTATTACCTAGTTTACCTCATGGAACGTAGAGCACAGAACATTACAGTACAGGACACTTTGGCCATGATGCCATGCCAACCTTTTATCCATCTGTAAGATCAAACTAACCGACATACCCTTCATTTTACTATCATCCATGCGCCTATCCAAGAGTCTATTAAATATCCCTCATGTATCTGACTCTCCTACCACCGTTGGCAGTGCATTCCAACCATGCAACGTTCTTTGTAAAGATCTTATCTCTGAAATTTCTCCTTACCCATCCACCAATCACCTTAAAATTATTTTTGCCCACTGACAATAGCCATTTATGCCATGGTATAAAGAAGTCTCTCACTATTCACTCTATGTCTCACATCATCTTGTTCACCTCTACTAAGTCTCCCCTCACCTTTCTTTACTTCAATGACAAAAGGCTCACCTCCCTCAACCCTTCTTCATAACACATGCTCTCCAGCACAGGCAGCATTCTGGTAAATCGCCAATTTACCCTCCCTAAAGCTTCCACTGCCTTCCTGTAATGAGGGGACTAGAACTGAACACAATATTCCAAGTGGAGTCTACCATGGCTCTCTAGAGCTGCAGCATAACCTCACGGCTTGAAAATCCAATCCCCAGCAATTGAAAGCCAACACAAAATATTTCTTCTTAACAACTCTATCAGCTTGGGGATCGATAAACATGGAACCAAGATTAGTCTGTTCCACAAGACTACCAAGTATTCTGCCTTTAACCCTGTATTCTGCATTCAAGTTCAACCTTCTAAAATGTATCATTTCACACTTATCTAGATTGAACTGCATCTGCCACTTCTCAGCCCATCTCCACATCCTGTCAATATGTTGTTGCTACCTACGACAGACCTCCACACTATCCAACACTCCACCAACCTCCATGTCAGCGGCAAAATTGCTAACCCATTCTCCACAACCACATCCAAGTCGTTTATAAAAAAAATCAAAAAGAACAGAGGTCCTGCATCCGATCCCTGGAGAACACCACTGGTCACCAAGCTCCAGGCTGAATACTTTCCATCTATCATCACCCCCTGTCTTCTATGAGCCAGGAATTCTGTGTCCAGACAGAAAGGTTTCCTGTATCCCATGCCTCTGTATTTTCTGAATGAGCCGTAAAGGTGTTTTATCACATTCTCAAAGGATTCAATAAGATTTGTGAGGCATGACCTGTCCCTTACAAAGACATGCTGACTATCTCTAATCAAACTATGGTTTTCTACGGAGTCATAAATCTGCTCTCTCAGAATCCTCTCCAATAATTTGCATACCACATACGTAAAAATGTGAGGTCTGTAATTCCCAGGATTATCCCTATTCCCTTTCTTGAACAAGTGAGTAACATTTACCGCCCTCCAATCATCTGGTACGATTCCAGTGGACAGTGTGGGTGCAAAGGTCATCGCCAACGGCGCAGCGTTCTATTCCCTCGCTTCGTGCAGTAACTTTGGGCATATCCAGTCTGGTCCAATGGACTTATCTATCTTTATGTTTTACACAATTCTCAGCACATCCTCCTTCTTAACATCCACCTGTCCACATATATCAGTCCTTTTCATGCTATCAGACAAATGACAAGGTCCCTCTCAGTAGTGAATACGGAAGCACAGTATGCATTAAGGACTTTCGCTACTTCCTGTGACTCCAGGGACATGTTCCCTCCACTATCCCTGAAAGGCCCAACCCTCACTCTGACCATCCTCTTGTTCCTCACATCAGTGGAGAATGCCTTACAGTTTTCCTTAATCTTTTCCAACAATGCTTTTTTATGTTCCATTCTAGCTGTCCTACGTCCATTCTTTAGTTCCTTCCTGGCGACCTTCAGTGAGTCCCCACAGAGTGGAAACAGGCCATTTCGCCCAACAACTCCATACAGACCCTCTGAAGAGCATCCCGCCCAAAACCATTCCCCCACCCTATTACTCTCCATTTACCCTAACTAACGTGTCAATCCTGCACATCCCTGAACACGATGGGTAATTTACCAAGGCTGAGTCACCTAATCTACACATCTTTGGACGGTGTTTGGAAAATGGAGCACCTGGAGGAACCCCACGCAGACACAGGGAGAATGCGTTAACTCCACATAGACAGTCGCCCGGGACTGGAATCAAAATCGGATCCCTGGTGCACTAAGGCCGCCATGCTAACCACTGAGCTATCATGCCACCCCCCTATAACCCTATAGAAGTTAACGATCCTTGCTTCCTCAACCTTATGTAAGCATTGTTCTTCCTCTTGACGAGATGTTCTACATCCCTTGGAACCTTGTAAAATGCTTTGCTGAAGTCCATGTAGACAACGTTGACTGATCTGCCTTCACGTATCTTTGGCCACCTCCTCGAAGACTCAAGCTGGTTTGTGAAACATGGTTTTCCACTCACAAAGCCATGCTGACTATCTTGTATCAGCCCATGCCTTTGTAAAGAAAAAGGAGCTCCTTTCTCTCAGAATCTCCAACAACAACTTCCCCATCACTGGGCTCACGAGGCTGTAATTTCCTGGCTTTTCCCTGCAGCCTTTAAATGATGGAACAGCATTAGCCTCCCTCCAGTCTTCCAACACCTCACTGTGTTTGTTGATAATATAAATATTTCTGTTAGGGACACTGCAATCTCTTCCCGAGCTTCACACAATATTCTTGGATCAACCTATTGAGCTACTGAGATTTGATCTATCTTTACTTGTTTTAATATTTCAGCCCTTTCTCTTCTCTATTGAGGATTCTTTCTAAGACATCGCAATTTATTTCCTAAAGTTCCCGAGCTTCCATGTCTTTCTCCAGAGTAAATACTGACAAGACTTTTTTTTGGTTGTTTAAGATCTCACCCATCTCCTCTGGTTCCACACATAGGCGACCTCATTGATATTTAAAGGGCCCTATTCTCTACCAAGTTACTCTTTAGCCCTTATTGAAATTTGCACAAAGGTTTATGTTAAGTCAAATAAACCATACCCTCCGTACCAACACCTCCACACCTCACCCTTTTCTATTCTGCCATTTATATTCACACCAACAAATAAAATCCAACAGGCTCAAAAACAAATTCTTTTATAAAATGTGTTTCTAAGGGTCCAGTTATTTTTTATTGATATGTCGTTTCTCACTCATTTCAGCATGCTCCTGACTTACTGTCAGGCTAACAGTATTTGTTCTTAGACTGGAAACATAAAGGGTTGTGGGAGTTCTTGTTTATCAATCTGAAAAAATGTCGCTTCCAGGGTCATCAAGTAATAGAGAAGGCAAATCAAATGCTGCCATTTATTACAAAGGGAATGGAGTCTAAATATATGGAGGTCTTACTAAAACGATGCAAGGTACAAGTCAGATTACACCGAGAATATTATGAACAGTGTGTGTGCCCGAAGGTAAGATTTTCTTGTATCAGAGGCAGGCCAGAGAAGGTTCACTCGGCTGATGTTGGAAATTGAGGGATTTTATAATCAGGAGAGGTGGAGTAGATTAAGAATGAACCCATTGAAGTTGAGAAAAATGAGAGAGAAACTGAATGAAACATGCAAGATTCTGAAGTGCTTTGATCGGTTAAATGCTGGGAAGTTAGAAAATAGAACAGTGCAGCAATAGGCCCTTCGGCCCACCTTGATGTCATTCTCAACTCGTCCCCTCTGTATGTACATGGTCCATGTCTCTCTATTCTCTGCCAGTTCATGTTTCTGTCTAAATGCCACATCAAAACTTTACTCACATTTCTGTTTCTATGACCTCGCTTGGCAACTTCCACTCTCTGTAAAAAGAAAACTTGTCTCACGTATCCCATTTAAACTTTCTCGTTCTCACTTTAAACCTCTACGCTCTAGTATTTGAAACTTACACATTGGAAAAGAGATTCTGACTATCCACATTATATATCCTTGTCCTAACGTTATATTCATGTACCTGGTCGCATGTCAGCCTTGAAAACTCTCATAAAGCAATCCAACTTTGTTTGATTTTCTCTTAACACCTTAAAACTACAACACAGGTAACATGCTGATAACCTCCTTTCGTACCCTCTCCAAAGCCTCCACATCCTTCGCATTGTGTAGAGATGAGAACTGCACCCAGTACTCCAAATGTGGCCAAATTAAAGTTTTATATAATGACAACATCAGGTGTAAACCACTATACCCAACGTTGTGACCGAAGAAGGCCAGTGTTCCATGTGCTTTCTTGCCCATCTGAAACACTTCTGTGACATTTTCAGGGAGTTATTGACTTGCACCAAGATCCTTCTTTATAATCAATGTCCCTCAGTATCCTAACTTTCTTCTTGACTTTGACATCATCTCACACTTGTCCAGATGAAATTTGGCATTTCTCTGCACATCTTTCTCACTGACCTTTAACCTCCTGCAACCTTGGACATCATTGCTTATTAAGCCCAAATCAACCAATTTTCATTTCATCTGAAATAATTATATTTGTCACTAACTTTCATTTCAATTGTGTGAGAATCTGTAACCAGGGGGCAGAAAATCCCATCAAGGGCTCAGTCATTTAAGATGGAGATGAGAAGGAATGTATTCACTCACAGGGTAGTGACTCTGTGGGAATTCCTGACTGCAGGGCACTGTCGAGGCTGGGTCATTAAGAATATTCACAGAAGAGATGATCAGATTTTAATTAATCAAGGAAACAAGGGTTTGTGTTATGGGCGGGAAAGTAGAGTTAACCAGTTTCAGATCAGCCATGATCTGATTGTAGGGAAGAGAATCCTCAATGGGCCAAATGGCCTAAATTCTGTTCCTACATCTCATGGTCTTAACTCAAACACAGTATCTACATTATAACATTATGGGTCTCTGCACACAAAACTCCTTTATAATGGGATTATTAGATATTTATTATTACACAGCATTTCATCTACAATAGACAGTTTTGTTGATGGCTCCTTGCTATGATGTTATAGAAAACCATCTCGCATAGTATCCAGGATTGCATCCATTAGAGCCCTGATACTCATTCGTTATCCAGTCGGGATGGAGATCACTGTCACACACAGTTACTGTCCTGCCCTTGCTACAAGTACATTCAGTGTCCTGACTGTAACTATATTGACATCACCATCACTCTCTGGTGCCTAAAAAGGAATTCCTGCTAAAGGTTGCTGCTGCTTTCGGTTTCTCAGCTACACCAAAATAGACTCCAAATTTTCATCTTCAGTTCCACTTGGCAATCTCTTTAATGCATTAACCTCATCCTTTCTTCACAACTTCGTGGATTTTTGCCTATACTGCTGAGATCCCAACAAACTTTCCCAGCGATGGTCATTCTGCAGCTACATCTCCGGAGTGACAATTCCATCATATCTGTTCACTGTCATTCCATTTTCCTTATGGGGAATACAGGGGGTCATTCCTCAGTATTGGGAAGTTGAACGGATGGGTAGAGTTTGCAGAGATGGGGAGGCTTACAGGGGATCAAGGATGTTAGAGTTAAAAAGAGTTACACCTGGTCAAGAATGTCAGTGGGACAAAGGTGTTTGGGCATTGGAAGAATTTACAGAGACAGAGGGAGCTGGATTAGATTCTGGAGAGAGGAAAGGGATGGATGTAGGGAGAGGCAGGCAAACTGAGAGACACAGGCAGGGGTTGTTTCAGGGAGAAGAGCTTGGTATACACTAACAGAGATATGGAAGGATGAAGTGACTGAAGACGTTCATAGATGTAAGAAGTCTTCTTGGTTCTGGAGGCTACATAATTAGGAAGACAATGGAGAATGCCTGGTTACTGGGTTGGAGACAGTTACAGAGATGGGGAGGGTTGCACAAACTGAAAGAGGTTCCTGTGGTCAGGACGGTTAGTTGGGGGTGTAATTTAAATACATTCAGTCCTAAGAATTGGAAAAGGATAAGGTGTAGAGACTGGCATGTCTGTTAGGAACTGGAGAGTCACAAAGATTGGGGTTGGTGCTAAGATCAGGAAATCGCTAGAGACATCAAGGGATTACTCAACCAGGGAAGAATACAGCAGCTCCATAGATTGAGGATTGTATCAGGAAGAGGTTACACAGAGGGGGCGGACTTCAGGGGCTGCAGCAGTTTATGCAGATAGTGGAGGGTATGGAGCAGTTTACAGAGACATGAACGTTTTTAAGACAGTAATTAGATACACAGGCTTTAGTTAATGCAAGAAGAAGCTGAGTGGAACTGGAGGATCGAAGAAAGGTACGGACATTAGTGGTGGCTGCAGATGTTAATGGATTATAGAGAGATTTGTAAATTAGAGAGACAATAGGCTTCAGATTCTGATAGACATTGCAGGAACTGGAGTAACATTCGCAAATGGGAGTTTGCAGTTATAGAAGGTGCTGAAGGGACAGGAAGCGGCAAAAGATGTCGGGAGGGTTGTGGAAGCAGTTGATGGTTAGAGATACGGACGGCTGCAGAGTTTCCAGTGGATCATACAGACAGGGAGGGTTCTAAGAGCAGGGGAAACTTACAGAAATAGAGAAAGTGCCTGAAGAGAGTAATGCAATCAGGAGGTTTCAAGATGCAGGACATTGTTATAGAGACATGGACAGTTATTGGGATGGGAGGAGCATACAAAGATAAGGAGGGCTTTCAACACTGTAGGATAGTATGTTACAGAGTTGGAGAGAGTTTCATAACTAAAGGGAGTTAGAAAGATCAAGAGGATTTCAGGTTATTGGAGCAGCTTTGACTGTAGAGTTTCTGCAGAGATAGGGAGAGACGTGGGGACTGGAACAGGTGACATAAAGAGGAAGGGTTTGAGGAATAAGGAGGACTGAGAATCTCCTCCAACAACTTACCCACCTCTGCCATCAGTCTCACTGGTCTGTAGTGGCTGTCGCTGATACAAATGTCTCTGTGAGGGGACTTGTAATTTCCTCCCTCGCTTCTCACAAGGTGCTGGGATACATCTGATTATGTCCCAAGGTTTTATAAACCTTTTTGCATTTTAAGACAGCCAGCACCTCCTGTTCTCCAATGTGCATTCTGTTCAAGACATCACTATGTATCACTCACCTGCACAACGACCACGCCGCATGTGTCTCTGCCCCCACGGCCAACTCCACCCCCACACCGCTCTGCAGCCCCACACCCTACTCCACCCCCATGCCCAACTCCAGCGCCACACCAGGCCCCAGGTCCTAACTCCCAGCCCTGCCAATATTTTCACCATTCCTCCAGCGCTCCCCAGCTCTGAGGATGAATGATCAGTCCTCAGCAGAGGTCTCACCTTCATCCCCTTATGCTCTCGGATTAACGAGTTCAACACGCGGTGAGACATCGAGCATTTCTTCTGCCGCCTTCGCCTCCGTGCCTACTTCTTCAACCAGGATTCTCGCCCACACTCTGACGACCCCTTCTCCCACTTCCAACACACCCCATTCACCTGGACACCCAGTGCTGGCCTCTTACCCACCCTCAATCTCTTCATAGCCAACTGCTGCCGCGACATTGACCGCCTCAACCTGTCCACCCCTCTCACCCACTCCAACCTCTCACCCTCGGAACGTGCAGCCCTCCACTCCCTCTGCTCCAACCACAACCTCACTATCAAACCGACATACAAGGGAGGCGCGGTGGTAGTTTGGCGCACCAATCTTTACATTCTGAGGCTAAACGCCAGCCAGCGGACACCACCTCCTACTGCACCCTTGACCATGACACCCCTCCCACCACCAAACCATCATCTCCCAGACCATCCATAACCCCATCACCTCAGGGGATCTCCCATCCACCGTCTCCAACCTCATAGTCCATCAACCCAGCACCGCCCATTTCTACCACCTGCCCAAAATCCACAAACCCGACTACCCCGGCCGACCCATTGTCTCAGCATGCTCCTGCCCCACCGAACTCATTTCTGCATACCTTGACATGGTCCTGTTCCCCCTAGTCCAAGAACGCCCCACCTTTGTTTGGGACACCACCCACACCCTCCACATCCCCCATGATTTTTGCATCCCCGGCCCCCAACACCTGATCTTCACCATGGATATCCAGTCCCTGTACACCTCCATCCCCCATCATGAAGGCCTCAAAGCCCTCCACTTGTTCCTTTCCCACCAAACAAACTAGTACCCTTCCACTGACACCCTCCTTCGACTGACTGAATTGGTGCTCGCTCTGAACAACTTCTCTTTCCAATCCTCCCACTTCCTCCAAACCAAAGGAATAACCATGGGTACCCACATGGGCCCCAGCAATGCCTGCCTCTTCGTTGGATATGTGGAACAGTCCATCTTCCGCAGCTGCACTGGCCTCACCCCCCACCTTTTCCTCCGCTACATCGATGAATGCATCGGTGCTACCTAATGCTCCCACATGGAGGTTCAACAGTTCATCCACTTTACCAACACCTTCCACCCCGACCTCAAATTTACCTGGACCATCTCAGATGCCTCCCTCCCCTTCCTAGACCTCTCCATTTCTATCTTGGACGACCGACTCAACACGGACGTTTACGATAAACCGACTGACTCCCACAGCTACCTAGATTACACCTCCTCCCACCCTGCCCCCTGTAAAAATGCCATCCCATATTCCCAATTCCTTCGCCTTCGCCGCATCTGCTCCCAGGAGAATCAATTCCAATACCGAACAACCCAAATGGCCTCCTTCAAAGACCACAATTTCCCCTCAGACGTGGTTGACGATGCTCTCCACTGCATCCCCTCAACTTCCCACTGCTCCGCCCTTGAACTCCGTCCCTCCAATCGCCACATGGACAGAACCCCACTGGTCCTCACCTACGACCCCACCAACCCCCAGATACATCGTATCATCCTTCGCCATTTCCGCCACCTCCAAATGGACCCCACCACCAAGGATATATTCCCCTTCCCACCCCATCAGCATTCCGGAAAGACCACTCCCTCCGCGACTCCCTTGTCAGATCCACACCCCCCACTAAGCCAACCTCCACGCCCGGCACCTTCCCCAGCAACCGCAAGAAATGCAAATCTTGCGCCCACAGCTCCCACCTGACTTCCCTCCAAGGCCCCAAGGGATCCTTCCATATCCGTCACAAATTCACCTGCACCTCCACATACATCATTTACTGCATCTGCTGCACCCAATGTGGCCTCTTTTACATTGGGGAGACATGCCGTCTACTTGTGCAACGTTTCAAAGAACACCTCTGGGACACCCGCACCAACCAACCCAACCGCCCCGTGGCGGAACACTTTAACTCCACCTCCCACTCCGCCAAGGACATTCAGGTCCTTGGCCTCGTCCATCGCCAGACCATGGTAACACGACGCCTGGAGGAAGAGCGCCTCATCTCCCACCTAGGAACCCTCCAACCACAAGTGATGAACGCAGATTTCTCCAGCTTCCTCATTTCCCCTCCCCCCACCTTTTCTCAGTCCCAACCCTCAGACTCAGCACCACCTTCTTGACCTACAATCTTCTTCCCGACCTCTCCGCCCCCAGCCCATCTCCGGCCTATCATCCTCACCTTAACCTCCTTCCACCTATCGCATTCCCAACACCCCTCCCCAAGTCCCTCCTCCCTACCTTTTATCTTAACCTGCTTAGCACACCCTCCTCATTCCTGAAGAAGGGCTTCTGCCTGAAACATCGATTCTCCTGTTCCTTTGATGATGCCTGACCTGCTGCGCTTTTCCAGCAACACATTTTTAAGCTCTGATCTCCAGCATCTGCAGTCCTCACTTTTTTCAATATTTAATGGACTACAGAGGAGCTCAGAGAGAATGTATTATGGGGAGTGGAGAGATTACAGACACAGATGGCTGTCGGTTTGAAAAGAGCTTCGACAGATCCTCAGTGCTGTAAGGCTAGAGGGAGGTTACAATAATAAGGGTTACCTACATTTAATGACTTTTTTGAGATAGAGAAAGTCTCAGAAAGGGACGGTCAAAAGGAAGTATAGACAGTCCAGATGGGTTTCCTGAGACATAAATGTTTTGGGGGTTTCAGGATGGAACAGTGATTGGGAGTGATGTAACGAATGACAACAGTTATAGGGATTATTCTAAAAGCAGGAAGAGGTGAGTCATATTGATCGTGGTACGGACTGTAGAAACTTACATAGGCAAGGAGTGTTTTAGAGGCTGTGGGAGATTACACATATCAGGAGAGTATTGGGGATGAGGCAAGGTTCAAGAGACAGGGATGGTTGACAGGACTGGACAATAACCTGAATAGAATCTTCACAGTGTGGAAACAGGCTATTTGGCCCAACAAGTCCAAACCAACCCCCGAAAGAGCATCCTAACCAGACCCATCCCTCTCCCTGTCCAATAAATCCTGCATTTCTCGTGGTGAACTCAACTAAATCACATTTGCCTGAATACTACAGTCAATTTATGATGGCCAATCCACGTATCGTGCAAATGTTGGGCTATGGCAGGAAACCAGAGCACCCGGAAGAAACCCACACAGTCGGGGAGAGAACATGCAACGTCCAACAGACAGTCGGCCAAGGCTGGAATTGAAACCAGGTTCCAGGCACAATGAGGCTGATTATACAGAGCACTGCAGAGATTGGACTAGGTCACAAAGTTCACAAGGGTTTATTGGAACAGGAGGAAAATATATTCAGGAACAGTTGGTGTCCATGAGAAGGACTGAAGGAGGTTAACATAGATGGTGTCCATGAGAGGGACTGGAGGAAGTTAACGCAATAGGGAGGGTTGTGGGTTCTCTCGACAATTAGAGATAGGGACAGTTGGGGAGACTGGATGAAGTTAGTCATACTCAGAGTTGTATAAACTGGGTCAGGTTACTGAGTTAGCAAGGATTCTATGCATTGCCTGAGTTTATGGACAGAGGCAGTTGTGGGAATGAGAGTTGTTACAACAATTGAGGGGATATTTCACGCACCTGGATGGTTTTAGTGGCTGCAGGATGTTCGAGAGCTAGGAACGCTAGTACTGACTGGAGGTGGTCAAAGGTACGGAACATTGTAATGATGGGAGTTAGTCACAGAGACAGAGAAGATTGAAGAGAGAGAGGGGGCATGGTTCCAGATCTCGGGAGCGTTCTAGTGGCTTCAGAACGTTACACAAAGGGAGGGTTGGTAGGAAACTATGTAGGAACTGGAGGACTCTGTATAGACAGTGAGGTGAAATGGATGGTGGAAGGTTTGCGGTAATGAGGTGCTGTAGGACAGGATGGAGGAGTGCTGTTGGGACTGAAGAAGGTTACAGTGACATCATGTGCTGGAGAGGCTGGAAGAAGGTACACAGATGGGGAGGTCAGTAAGGGCTAGATGTTACAGAGTGGGCTGTAGGTGCTGGACAAGATGACAGACATAAGGATTTTTATAGTGTTTTGGTGATAATGGTCATAACACTAGCTTTCAAAGTCATTTTGGAAAAATATAAGGATAGGGCAGAAGTGAAGACGCCAAATTTGTGGAAGCCCCCTAATCATTAGAATATCACCGTCACTGGGCAATATCACGATCACGAGACAGGATCTGGCAGACACAGAGTGTGAGGAACTATTTGCTGTTGGGTTCATATTCAGAAAGAGGAAGTATGTCAAAGTGATGCAGGGAGAATTCAAGGCCAGTGTGTTCTGCGAAGAGTGAATGACAAAGGAATAACTCCAGTGAATACTGGTCAAGCGATATCCTGAGCTGGATAAAGGAAGTACAATGCGATGAAAACAGGCAAGACCGACCAATATATAGGGAGTGAAAGGGGATCCTTAAAATGACAGACAAATAATGGGCATGAAATATCCTTGGCAGATACTGTTAAGGAGAGGCCACAAGGTATTTAATGAGTATAGTTGGAGGAAGAGGAACTCCCAGGTAAACAGCGAGGCTTGTTGGAAACCAAAGGGACAATCTTTGCATGGAGCCAGAGGAAGTAGGCGAGAACTTCAATGAATACTTCCCATCTGTATTCACACAGGAGAAAGACATTGTAGCCGGGGATTTCAGTCAGGATGGTGAGGTTCTAGAACATGTGAAGATCAATAAGGAGGAGATATTAAATGTTTTCACAGGCATAAAGGTGGAGAAATCACTAGTGTCCAATGAAATGTATCCCTGGCTGCTATGGGAGATGAGGGAGGAGATTGTTGGGGCCCTGGTGGATTTATTTAATACTTTGCTGGCCACAGGTGAAGTGCTGAATGACTGGAGGATCGCTAACGTGGTTCCTTTGTTCAAGAAGTGCAGCAGGGGTAGGCCAGGTAATTACAGAGCAGATAGTCTGACAGCAGGGGGGAGAGAAATTATTGGAAACAATTGTGAGGATGAATCAACACTTCCAAAGGTAAGGGTCACCTCGACAGCGGCATCACGGATTTGGTAGAGGGAGATACTGTCTGAGGAATTCAGTTCAGTTTTTTTGAAATGGTGTCTAAAAATATTGATGAGGGCAGTTCAGACGGTGTAGTTTACATGGACTTGAATAAGACCTTTGACAAGGTCCCTCATGGAAGGCTGGTCCAAAAGTAAAGAGCCACTGGGATCCAAGGCAAGTTGGTAATTTGGATACAAAATTAGTGGACAGACTTATCGTGTTGGAAATTCTTTCACCAGTGGGTGTACCACAGGGATCTGTGCAGGAACCACTGCTCTTTATTCTGTGGAATAATAACTCTGATGTGAAAGCAGCAGGAACCATTAGTAGGTGTGCAGATGATATGAAAGGTGAGGAGCATGGTCTCAGGCTACAGTCAGATATCGATCAGATGATAAACTGGGCAGAGTAATGGCAGGTGGAGTTTACTACTTCTGATGACTGTGAGGTAATTCACTGTGGGAAGTCTCATAAGCGAAGGATATACATCATGAAGGGTAGTTCCTCCTGGAGTACAGAGTAACACTAGGACCTTGGTGGACAAGTCTCTGGATGTCTGAAGGTGTCAGCACAAGTGGACCTGAACTGGAATAAGGTGGGGGAGCCATATCACGGTGGGACGAATTGTTAGAGCTGCTTGAGAGGATATAATCTAATCTGGCAGGGTGTTGGACCTTAAACAGTCATAAGGCCAGAAAGAAGATTGAGGTTGGTGCACGAGTTAAAGACAGCAAATTCAGCAGACAAGACAGGCAAGAATAGAGCAGGAAATGGAGGGGGCGGGGGAGCTGATGATTAAATGCAAGGAGCCGGACAGCTAAGGAAGCTGAACTCAGGGCATGGATTGGAACATGGGACTGGGAGATTATAGTTATTACAGGAACACAGCTGAGGGAGGGACAGGACTGGCAACTCATTGTTTCAAGGTGGAGATGCTACAGGAAGCATAGAAAGGGAGGAAGGAGAGGACACGTGGTTGTGGGTTTTGATTGCATGAATCATTACATCAGTACTTAGAGAGGATATTCCTGTGGGACCACCCAGTGACGCTATGTTAGTGGAACTGAGAAATAAGAATGGGTCATCACTCTGACACGATTGTCCTACTGACCCCGAATAATCAGTGGCAGACTGAGGAACAAACATATCAGGAAATCTCAAATATCAATCATAATAATAGGTTGGGGTTTTTAAACTTTCCAAACCTAGACTGGGTCTGCCAGTGTTCAGTGTTTGCAAGGGAGGAATTTGTTAATTGTGTCCCAAAAACTCCCAATCAATATGTAAATGGCCTGAAAAGAGAAAGGGGCAAAACCTAACCTCCCCTTGGGAAACAAGGTAGGAAAAGGGACTGAGGTGTGAGTGGGAAAGCATTTTGCCAAAGTGACTCAAGTCTATTAGTTTGAAAACAGCGATGGAAAAGGACAGGCCTGGTCCACAAGTTCAAGTTATAAAATGGGGCTGGACCAATCTTGATAATATTAGCCAGGAACTTTCAAAAGGTGATTGGGGAGTGTATGTGCAGGCAAAGGGAAGTATGGCAAGTGAGAATATTTAAAAAGTGAGATATGTTGAGCGATCACCACCAGTATGTTCCTGTTTGTATGCAGGTCAATGCTGACAGCATTCGGAAACACTGGCTGTCTACTGAGGGGCTGGTCAAGGAAAAGGGGGCACATGTCAGGTATAGCAAGCTGGATCAAGGGAATCCCTGAGGATCACAGGGACTTTCGGAATACACTTTGGGTAGAAATCAGAAATCAGAAAGTGAACATGCAATAGCCTTGGCAGAGAACGATAAGGAGAATTCGAAAGTGATTGTATAAATATGTTGAGTAAAAGAGTAACTCGAGACAAAATACTGTCCCTTAAAGATCAATGAGACCATTGATGTGTGGAACCACAGAATATGGCAATGACCTTAAACACATTTTTCCCCTCCAGAATTTACTGTGGACAAAGACTGGGCAACTCAGGGAACAATAGTAATACGTTAGACCACAATTGGAGTATTCTGCAATTCCAGTCTCCCCACTATAGGAAGGATGTTGTGAAATTTGAATGTGTTAAGAAAAGATTTACAAGATGTTGCCCGGGTTGTTGGTGAAAAAGCTGGGGTTATTTTCTCTGGAGCATTGGAGACTGAGGGGAGACCTTGACAGAGGTTTATATAAACATGGGGTGTATGGATTGGGTAAACAGTCAAGGTCTTTTCCCAGGAATTGGAGAGTCCAAAACTAGAGAGCATAGGTTTAAGGTAAAAGGGAAAGGTTTAAACGGCACTGAAGGGACAGCTTTTTTATGCACACAGAGCTGAGACATAAAGTAGCAGATACTGATACTATGACAACATTTAAGAGATATTTGGATGGGAATATGAATAATAATAGTTTAGATGTATATGAGCCAAATGCTGGTAAATGGGATGGATTTATTTACATCTTCTGGTCAGCATGGACGAGTTGGACCGAAGGGTCTGTTTCCATGCTGTACATCTCTATGACTTGAAAAGAGTGCATGTTATAGAAGATTTTAAAACACAAAGGTATGAAAAGCCCCAGGACCTGATTAAGTGTATCACAGGACATTGTGGGATGCTAGGGAAGAAATTGTGGAGCCGCGAGCAAAGATATGTGTACCATTGACAGCCGTGTGTGATGTGCTGGAAAGGCTGGAGGGTGGCATAATGGATGGTGAAGGAGGTTTTTTGAGATTACAAAGGAATCTTGATGAAATGGGTGAATGGGCTGAAAATGATAGATGGAATTCAATCTGAATAAATGCAAGGTAGTGCACTTGGTAAAACAAACAAGGGTAGAGCTTATACAATTTATGTTCGGGTCTCAGTTGGTGTTTTAGAGCAGAGGGACCTCCGGGTTCAGGTACATAATTCTTGAAGTTTGCATCACAGGATGGACAAGGCACTGCTTGGCATGCCTGGCTGTTGCTCAGTCCATTGAATGGAGGATTTGGGACGTCATGCTGAGATTGCAGAGACGTTTGTGAGGCCTGTTCTGCAATACTCCATCCAGTTCTGGTCGCCCAGTTATGTAGAATATATTACTAAGCTGCAGGGTGTTCAGAAGAGATTTACCAGGATATTGCTAGGTATGGAAGGCTTGAGTTCTGAAAAATGGCTGGATAGGCTGAGTCTTTTTTCACTGGAGCCTGGAGGTTGAGGCGTGATGTTAGAAAAGTTTATTTTTAAAAATGAGGTATATAGATCAATTTAATGATAGTTGTCTTTTCCACAGGATGGGGACTCTCAAGAGGAAGGGCCACATTTTAGAGATTAGAAGAGAGAGATGTTAAAAAAAAAGACATGGGGGCAACTTGTTACACAGATGGTGTTTTCATTGTGGAATGAACTTCCTCAGGGTACAATTACAACATTTAAAAACAGAGATACTAAATGAGTATTTTGCATTAGTTTTTACTGTGGAAAAGAATATGGAAGATATAGAATGTAGGGAAATAGATGGTGAAACCTTGCAAAATGTCCATTTTACAGAGGAGCAAGTGTTGGATGTCTTGAAATGCATAAAGGTGGAAAAATTCCCAGGACTTGATCAGGTGTACCCGTGAACTCTGTGGGAAGCTAGAGAAGTGATCACTGGACCTCTTGCTAAGATATTTGTATCATAGATTGTCACAGGTGAGGCCCCGGAATACTGGAAGTTGGCAAACGTGGTGCCACTGTTTAAGAAGTGTGGTAAGGACAAGCCAGGGATTTACAGAGCAGTGAGCCTGACGTCGGTGGTGCGCAAGTTGTTGGAGGGAATCCTGAGGGATAGGATGCACATGTATTTGGAAAGGCAAAGACTGATTAGGGACAGTCAACATGGCTTTGTGCGTGGGAGATCCTGTATCACACACTTGATTGAGTTTTTTCAAGAAGTAACAAAGAGGATTGATGAGGGCTGAGTGGTAGATGTGATATATATGGACTTCAGTGAGGCGTTTGAGGAAAAAGTGAGGACTGCAGATGCTGGATTTGTATTCTCTATTACCTGCTGACTCTGTAAGCTACCTTTTTCAGACTGATAAACAAGAACTCCCTCAACTCTTTCTGGTGTCGGTCTGAAACCAAATAGTGTTAGCCTGACAGTATGTCGGGAGCATACTGAAATTGTTAGAAAGGGTATGTCAATATACAATAACTGGCCACTCAGAAACACATTTGATAAAAGAGAATTTGTTTTTGAGCCTGTTGGATTTAATTTGTTGGTGTGAATATAAATGGCAGAATTGTCAGGGTGAAGAAGGGGTAGAGTGGTATCGGGTTTATGGTGCATTTGACTTATCGGACGCCTTTATGCAAGTTTCAATAAGGGCTAAAGAGTAACCTGGTAGAGAATAGGGCCCCTTAAAGATCAATAAGGTCACCCATGTGTGGAACCAGAGGAGATGGGTGAGGTATTAGACAAAATAGTCTTGTCAGACTATTCTATGGCGAAAGACATGGAAATTCAGAAACTTGAGGAAATAAATAATGATGTGTTGGAAAGAGTCCTCACCAGAGAAGAGAAAGTGCTGGAATTTTAAAACAAATAAAGGTAGATCAATCCTCAGTAGCACATTAGGTCAATCCTAAAATATTAATGGAAACGAGGGAAGAGGTTACAGTGTCATTAACAGAGATATTTATATTATCAACAGACACAGTGAGATGTTGGAAGGCTAGAGGTTGGCTAATGCTGGTCCACCACTTAAGGGCTACAGGGAAACACCAGGAAATTACAGACCAGTGAGCCCAGTGATGGGGAGGTTGTTGGAGGAGATTCTGAGAGAAAGGAGCTCCTTATATTTACAAGACAAGGGCTGATCCAAGATAGTCAGCATGGCTTTGTGAGTGGGAAACCACATTTCAGAAACTGGATTGACTCTTTGAGGAGGTGGCCCAAGATACGTGAAGGCAGAGCAGTCAACGTTGTCCACATGGACTTTAGCATCTAGTCAAGAGGAAGAAGGAAGCTTACTTAAAGTTGAGGAAGCAAGGATCAGACAGGGCTCCAGAGAGTTACATTGGGTGGCACAGTGTCTCAGTGGTTAGCACTGCGACCTCATAGCACCACGAACTCCATTTCGATTCCAGCCTCAGGCAACAGTCTGTGTGGAGTTTATACATTCTCCCTGTGTCTACGTGGGTTTCCTCCAGGTGCTCCGGTTACCTCCCACAGCCCAAAGATGTGCAGCTTAGTTGACTCAGCCATGCTAAATTACCCATAGTGTTCACGGATGGATAGGTTTGGCGCATTAGTCAGGGCAAATGGAGAGTAATAGGGTGAGGGAATAGGGCTGGGTTGGATACTGTTTGGAGGGTTTAAATGGAGGTGTTGGGTCAAATGGCCTGTTTTCACACTGTAGGGATTCTCTGAAGGTACCAGGAAAGAACTGAGGAATTGACTTAGGGCAAATAGAAAGGGGCATGAAAAAGCATTGTTGGGAAGGATTAAGGAAAACCGTAAGGCATTCTCCAATTATGCGAGGAAGAAGAGCATGGCCAGAGTGAGAATAAGGCCAGTCTGGGATAGTGAAAGGAAATTGAGCCTGGAGTAACAGGAGCTAAGGGAAGTCCTTAATGAATACTATGTCACAGTATTCACTGCTGAGAGGGACCTTGTCATTTGTGAGGACAGCATGAAACAGGCCGATGCACGTGAACAGGTGGGTGTTAAGAAGGAAAATATGCTGAGAAGTTTGTAAAAGATAAGGATAGATAGGTCACTGAACCAAACTGGATGCGTCCAAAATTACTACAAGAAGCGAGGGAATGGATTGCTGCACACCTGGTAATGACGTTTGCCCCCTCACTGTCCACTGGAGTCGGACCAGATGATTGGAGGCAGAAAAATATTATTCCCTTGATCAGGAAAGGGAATTGGGATAATCCTGGGAATTGACAACCTGTCAGTCTTATGTCTGTGGTGTGCAGATTATTGGAGACGACTCTGGGAGACAGGATTTATTATTCCTTGGAAAACCATAGTTTGATTACAGATAGTCAGCCTGGTTTTGTAAGGGGCAGGTCATGCCTTACAAATCTTATTGAATCTTTTGAGAATGTGACGAAACACCTTTATGGCTCATTCAGAAAGTACGGAGGCCTGGGATACAGAAAAACCTGTCTGTCTGGATATGGGATTACTGGCCCACAGAACGCAGAGGGTGATGATCGATAGAAACCATTCATCCTGGAGCTCAGTGACCAGTGGTTTACTGCAGGGAGTGGGTACAGGACCTCTGCTCTTTGTGATTTGATGAATATGTTGGATGTGTGTGTGGTAGAGTGGGTTAGTAAGTTTGCCAATGACACGAAGGTTGGTGGAGTGGTTGACAGTGTGGAGGGCTGTTGTAGGTTGCAACAGGACATTGACAAGATGCTGAGAGGTAGCAGATGGAGTTCAATCTGGAAAAGTGTGAAGTCATTCTTTTTGGAAGATTGAATTTGAATGCAGAATTCAGGGTTAAAGGCAGGACCCTTTGCAGTGTGGAGGAAGAGAGGGATCTTGGGTTCCAAGTCCCTAGATCCCTCAAAGTAGCCACCCAAGCTGATCGGCTTGGTAAGAAGGAATATATTGTGTGGGATTTCATGAGTTTGGAGATTGAGTTGTAAAGCTGTGAGGTTATGCAGCAGCTCTGTAGAGCCCTGGCTAGACCCAACTTGGAATATTGTGTTCAGTTCTGGTCCCTTCATTACAGGAAGGATGTGAAAGTTTTAGAGGGGTAAAGAGGAGATTTACCCGCTTGCTGCCTGTACTGGAGGGCATGTCTTAAGGTAGAGGGAGCTAAGGCTTTTCTCATTGGAGTGAAGGAGGGGGTGGGGTGACTTGGCAGAGGTGAACAAGGTGATGACAGGCATAGATAGAGTGAAGAGAGAGATTTTTTTACCCTGACATAAATAGCTATTACAAGGGGTCATAATTTTCGGGTGATTAGCGGATGGTTCAGGGGAGATTTCAGAGGTAGGTTCGTTACATACAGAGTGGTCGCTGAGTGGAATGCACTGCCAGCGTGGCGGTAAAATTAGATGCTTTCGGGACATTTAGTAAACTTCTGGATAGTCACATGGATGATAATAAATTGAAGGGTATGGATGTTAGAGTCATAGAGTTGTACAACATGGAAACAGACACCTCAGTCCAAACCGTCTATGCCGACCAGATATCCCAACCCAATCTAGCATCCAGTCCATATAGCTCCAAACCCTTCCTATTCATATACCCATCCAAATACCTCTTCAATGTTGCAATTATACCAGCCTCCACCACTTCCTCTGGCAGCTCATTCCATACACGTACCACCCTCTGTGTGAACAAGTTGCCTCTTAGGTCTCTTTTATATCTTTTCCCCTCTCATCCTAAACCTATACCCTCTAGTCCTGGACTTCCCAACCCCAGGGAAAAGACTTTGTCTATTTACCTTCTCCATGCCCCTCATAATTTTGTAAACTTCTATAAATCACCCCTCAACCTCCGACGTTCCGAGGAAAACAGCCCCAGCCTGTTCAGCCTCTTCCTATAGCTCAAATCCTCCAGCCTTGGCAACTTCTTTTCTGAGCCCTTTCAAGCTTCCCAACCTCCTTCCGATAGTAAGGAGAACAAAATTGCACGCAATATTCTAACAGTAGCCTAACCAAAGTGCTATACAGCCGCAACATGACCTCCCAACTCACGTACTCAATACTCTGACCAATAAACAAAAGCATACCAAACGCCGCCTTCACTATCCTATCTACCTGTGACTCCACTTTCAAGGAGCTATGAAGCTGTACCCCAAGGTGTCTTGGTTCAGCAACACTCCCTAGGAACTTACCATTAATTGTATAAGACCTGCTAAGATTTGCTTTGCCAAAATGCAGCACCTCACATTTATAGTAATTAAAATCTAAGTGCTACTTTTTTTTTCGATCTTACGGTCGGATAAAAGATTGGCATATTATCACAACCGAAGGGTCTTGTTCCGTACTGTTCTGTGTTCTATGTGTTTTATGGTAAACTGGGTAATAACCTCAGATCAGTGTAAAAGGTTATGGCGTTCAGGAGGAGCTAGTCAACTGGACAGAAAATTGGGCTTGATGGTAGGACACTGAGGGTCATGGGAGACATGTTGTTTTTCTGACTAGAGGCATATGACCAGCGGTGGAGTGGGTCCCCTGTTGTTTGTCATTTGGATAAATGGTTTGGATGGGAATATTGTTTTCCTGGTATGTAAGTTTGTTGGGTGACACTGAAATTGGTGGTAAACTGGACAGTGATGAAGGGTATCTGTGATGCAACAGGATGAACAGTCCTGCTGGGATAGTGGGCTGAAGAATAGCAGATGGAGTTTAATTAGATAAAGGTGAGGTGTTCCATTTTGGTGAAACAAACCAGGGTGGGCCTTGTACAGTTAATGTTTGGGCCCTGGGGAGTGTTGTCAGTCAGTGACCCAGGTACACAATTCTTTGAAAGTGGTGTCACAGGTAGACAGGCTGGTGAAGCAGGCGTTTGGGATGGTTCGGTTCATTGGGCAGAGCATTAAGAGTCTGAGTTGGGACGTCATGTTGTATCTGTACAAGAGATTGGTCAGGTCACCATAAAAGCATTGTTGATCAGTGGGTGAACTCATTTGGTTCACTGACCTCCTATTGTGTAGAACATCTGACATTCTAACCTGGCCTGGCTAACATGTGACTCCAGAGCCATTGCAATATGGCTATCTCTGAGCTGTCCTCTGGGTAATTAGCAGTGACACCCACATCCCATGAATGAATAAATAAAAATGCATATGTCCCTCCCTACCTCTGCAAACCCCTCCAGCTGCAGCAATTCAGACTGGCTTTGTAACACCGTTCATGCCCTGAACACACTCTATAACACTCTTAACACCTCCAGCACCTTCACCTCTCCCAGTTCCTATTGTGACATTAAACACTGAACTGATTCCCCTTCCCACTGCCCAACACCTGCTAGCAGACCCTTTGAAATCCCTTTAACACTTACTCCTAAAACGGTCTCTCACTTCAGGATTTTAAGTACTTTTTGGTGATCTTCTAAGCCTCATAATCTAATATGATACATTTTGTCCTGAGTGAGGGACAGGTGTAATTGGCTGTTTTTGTTTCTAGTTGTAGCGTGTCCTTTCCCTAACAGGCAAAATGGACAACGCTAACAATAATCGATAAAAAAGGCATTACAGAGAAAGCATTTGGCCTCAGATCATGAAGTAGAGTCAGTCTGAATGTAAATTCTGGCTACTCCTTGACAAGGACACAAGCAGCAGAAATGTTTAAGCCACCGAACAGCATTCCATTGCTCATCACTGTATTACATAGAAACTCATTGGAATTTTTTAACAAACACTTTGTGATAATTTTGGGAAACTTCAAGATTTCCCATAATCTGTGACAGTCACACTGACAACAGTGATATCGGAACAGGAGTTCAGAGCTTTTTTTTTCAGGGTTTCACTGAAGAACAAATTATGCAACTGGCTCGGGACATAACTATCTCAGAGCGATCGTTGTGTGATGAAACTTAGTGAATGAGTAATGTCACCTGGAGAGATCCTCTGGGAAATTGTGATAAAGTGCAGTTTAAAGAAATATAAAGTTTTAAAGTGAATCACAGAAAGGACACGCTACAACTAGAAACAAAAAACATTGAAACGTCAATTCTCCTGTTCCTTGGATGCTGCCTGACCTGCTGCGCATTTCCAGCAATACATTTTCAGCTCTGATCTCCAGCATCTGCAGTCCTCACTTTCTCCTAGAAACAAAAACAGCCAATTACATGGGTTTGAATGAGAATTGACCAAGGTAAAGAGGCAAAACAGACTTAAATATGTGTCTGTAAAAGAACAGTGGAAAACATTTGAAGGAACAGTGTAAATCACTCAACAAAAGGACATTCCATTGAAACAGTCAAAACCTCAACAAAAAACTCACACCTGTGATGGGCAGTGGGAAGGGGAATCAGTGTCAGTGTTTAATGTCACAATAGGAACTGGGAGAGGTGAAGGTGCCGGAGGTGGTAAGAGTGTTACAGAGTGTGGTCAGGGCATGAACGGTGTTACAAAGCCAGTATGAATTGCTGCAGCTGGAGGGGTTTGCAGAGGTAGGGAGTGACATATGCATTTTTATTTATTCATTCATGGGATGTGGGTGTCACTGCTAATTACCCAGAGGACAGCTCAGAGATAGCCATATTGCAATGGCTCTGGAGTCACATGTTAGCCAGGCCAGGTTAGAATGTCAGATGTTCTACACAAAAGGAGGTCAGTGAACCAGATGATTTCTTCCCACTGATCAACAACACTTTTATGATGACCTGACCAATCTCTTGTACAGATACAACATGACGTCCCAGCTCCTATTCTTAATGCTCTGCCCAATGAACCGAACCATCCCAAATGCCTGCTTCACCAGCCTGTCTACCTGTGACACCACTTTCAAAGAACGGTGTACCTGGGTCACTGGGTCACTGACTGACAACACTACCCAGGGCCCAAACATTAACTATACAAGTCCCACCCTGGTTTGTTTCACCAAAATGGAACATTTCACATTTATCTCATTAAACTCATTCTGCTATTCTTCAGCCCACTATCCCAGCAGTACTGTTCAACCTGTTGCATCACAGATAACCTTCATCACTGTTCAGTTTACGACCAATTTCAGTGTCACCCAAAAAACTCACTTAACTTACATAACAATATTCCCATCCAAACAATTTATCCAAATGACAAACACGGCCGTGATAATATGCCAATCTTTTATCCAACCGCTACGATAAGAAAAAAAGTGGCAATTAGAGTTTAATTCATATAAATGCGAGGTGCTGCATTTTGGGAAAGCAAATCTTAGCAGGACTTATACACTTGATGGTAAGGTTCTAGAAAGTGTTGCTGAACCAAGAGACCATGGGGTGCAGGTTCATAGCTCCTTGAAAGTGGAGTCGCAGGTAGATAGGATAGTGAAGGCGGCGTTTGGTATGATTTTGTTTATTGGTCAGAGTATTGAGTACATGAGTTGGGAGGTCATGTTGCGGCTGTATAGCACTTTGGTTAGGCTACTGTTAGAACATTGCGTGCAATTTTGTTCTCCTTACTATCGGAAGGAGTTTGGGAAACTTGAAAGGGCTCAGAAAAGATTTACAAGGATGTTGCCAGTGCTGGAGGATTTGAGCTATAGGGAGAGGCTGAACAGGCTGGGGCTGTTTTCCTCGGAAAATTGGAGGTTGAGGGGTTACTTTATAGAAGTTTACAAAATTATGAGGGGCATGGAGAAGGTAATTGGACAAATTCTTTTCCCTGGGGTTGGGAAGTCCAGGACTAGAGGGTATAGGTTTAGGATGAGAGGGGAAAAGATATAAAAGAGACCTAAGGGGCAACTTGTTCACACAGAGGGTGGTACGTGTATGGAATGAGCTGCCAGCGGAAGTGGTCGAGGCTGGTATAATTGCAACATTTAGAGGTATTTGGATGGGTATATGAATAGGAAGGGTTTGGAGGGATATGGACTGCGTGTTAGATTGGGTTGGAATATCTGTTCGGCATGAACGGGTTGGAAAGAAGTGTATGTTTCCATGTTGTATATCTCTATGACTCTAACTTCTATACCCTTCAATTTATTATCATCTATGTCCCTAATGCATCGAAATTTACCGCCACACTGGCAGTGCATTCCACTCAGCTACCACTCTGTATGTAACGAACCTACCTCTGAAATCTCCCCTGAACCATCCACTAATCACCCGAAAATTATGACCCCTTGTAATAGCTATTTATGTCAGGGTAAAAAAAAATCTCTCTCTTCACTCTATCTATGCCTGTCATCACCTTGTTCACCTCAGCCAAGTCACCCCACCCCCTTCTTCACTCCAATGAGAAAAGGCTTAGCTCCCTCAACCTTTCTTCATAAGACACGCCCTCCAGTCCAGGCAGCATGCGGGTAAATCTCCTCTTTATCCTCTCTAAAACTTCCACATCCTTCCTGTAATGAAAGGACCAGAACTGAACACAATATTCCAAGTTGGGTCTAACCAGGGCTCTATAGAGCTGCTGCATAACCTCACAGCTTTACAACTCAATCTCTAAACTCATGAAATCCCACACAATATATTCCTTCTTAACAAGCCGATCAGCTTGGGTGGCTACTTTGAGGGAGCTAGGGACTTGGAACACAAGATCCCCCTCTTCCTCCACACTGCAAAGGGTACTACCTTTAACCCTGAATTCTGTATTCAAATTCAATCTTCCAGAATGAATGACTTCACACTTTTCCAGATTGAACTCCATCTGCTACTTCTCAGCATCTTGTCAATGTCCCGTTGCAACCTACAACAGCCCTCCACATTGTCAACCACTCCACCAACCTTTGTGTCATTGGCAAACTTATTAACCCACTCTACCACACACACATCCAACTTATTCATCAAATCACAAAGAGCAGAGGTCCTTTACCCACTCCCTGCAGTAAACCACCGGTCACTGAGCTCCAGGATGAATGGTTTCTATCGATCATCACTCTGTCTTCTGTGGGCCAGTAATCCCATATCCAGACAGACAGGTTTCCCTGTATCCCAGGCCTCCGTACTTTCTGAATGAGCCATAAAGGTGTTTCGTCACATTCTCAAAAGATTCAATAAGATTTGTAAGGCATGACCTGCCCCTTACAAAACCAGGCTGACTATCTGTAATCAAACTATGGTTTTCCAAGGAATAATAAATCCTGTCTCCCAGAGTCGTCTCCAATAATCTGCTCACCACAGACATAAGACTGACAGGCTGTCAATTCCCAGGATTATGCCTATTCCCTTTCCTGATCAAGGGAATAATATTTTTCTGCCTCCAATCATCTGGTCCGACTCCAGTGGACAGTAAGGGTGCAAACGTCATCACCAGGTGCGCAGCAATCCATTCCCTCACCTCGTGTAGTAACTTTGGATTCATCCAGTTTGGTTCAGTGACCTATCTATCCTTATCTTTTACAAACTTCTCAGCATAGTTTCCTTCTTAACACCCACCTGTTCACGTGCATCGGCCTGTTTCATGCTGTCCTCACAAATGACAAGGTCCCTCTCAGCAGCGAATACTGACACATAGTATTCATTAAGGACTTCCCTTAGCTCCTGTGACTCCAGGCTCAATTTCCTTCCTCTATCCCAGATTGGCCTTATCCTCACTCTGGCCATGCTCCTCTTCCTCGCATAAGTGGCAAATGCCTTATGGTTTTCCTTAATCCTTCCCAACAATGCTTTTTCATGCCCCTTTGTATTTGCCCTAAGTCAATTCCTCAGTTCCTTCCTGGTACCTTCAGAGAATCCCTAGTGTGGAAACAGGCCATTTGACCCAACACCTCCATATCAACCCTCCAAACAGTATCCAACCCAGCCCTATTCCCTCACCCTATTACTCTCCATTTGCCCTGACTAATGCGCCAAACCTACCCATCCGTGAACACTATGGGTAATTTAGCATGGCTGAGTCAACTAAGCTGCACATCTTTGGGCTGTGGGAGGTAACCGGAGCACCTGGAGGAAACCCACGTAGACACAGGGAGAATGTATAAACTCCACACAGACTGTCGCCTGAGGCTGGAATCGAAATGGAGTCCGTGGTGCTATGAGGTCGCAGTGCTAACCACTGGGACACCGTTCCACCCAATGTAACTCTCTGGAGCCCTGTCTGATCCTTGCTTCCTCAACCTTAAGTAAGCTTCCTTCTTCCTCTTGACTAGATGCTAAAGTCCATGTGGACAATGTCGACTGCTCTGCCTTCATGTATCTTGGGCCACCTCCTCAAAGAGTCAATCCAGTTTGTGAAATGCGGTTTCCCACTCACAAAGCCATGCTGACTATCTTGGATCAGCCCTTGTCTTTGTAAATATAAGGAGCTCCTTTCTCTCAGAATCTCCTCCAACAACTTCCCTATCACTGGGCTGTAATTTCCTGGCGTTTCCCTGTAGCCCTTAAGTGATGGAACAGCATTAGCCAACCTCTAGCCTTCCAACATCTCATTGTCTGTTGATACTATAAATATCTCTGTTAGGGACACTGCAATCTCTTCCCTAGTTTCCATTAATATTTTAGGATTTACCTAATGAGCTACTGAGGATTGATCTACCTTTATTTGTTTGAAGATTCCAGCACTTTCTCTTCTCTGGTGAGGATTCTTTCCAACACATCATTATTTATTTCCTCAACTTCTCGAGTTTCCATGTCTTTCGCCACAGTAAACACTAACAAGACTGTTTTGTCTAATACCTCACCCATCTCCTCTGGCTCCACACATGGGTGACCTTATTGATCTTTAAGGGGCCCTATTCTCTACCAGGTTACTCTTTAGCCCTTATTGAAACTTTCATAAATGCGTCTGATAAGTCAAATACACCATATCCCCGATACCACTCCACCCCTTCTTCACCCTGACAATTCTGCCATTTACATTCACACCAACAAATTAAATCCAACAGGCTCAAAAACAAATTCTCTTTTATCAAATGTGTTTCTGAGTGGCCAGTTATTGTATATTGACATATCCTTTCGAACAATTTCTGTATGCTCCCGACGTACTGTCAGGCTAACACTATTTGGTTTCAGACCGACACCAGAAAGAGTTGAGGGAGTTCTTGTTTATCAGTCTGAAAAAGGTAGCTTACAGAGTCAGCAGGTAATAGAGAAGGCCAATCCAATGCTGGAAGTGCTTATTCTCAGCTCCACCCAATGTCTCATTAATGCATTATCCTCATCCTTTCTTTACAACTTGTTGATTTTTTTCCTGAAACATCGATTCTCCTGCTCCTTGGATGCTGCCTGACCTGCTGCGCTTTTCCAGCAACACATTTTCAGCTCTGATCTCCAGCATCTGCAGTCCTCACTTTCTCCTCGAAGATTTCTTTCCCTAGTCTGCCTCCTGACTAGATTGGATGGGGATATCTGGTCAGCATGGATGGGTTGGACAGAAGGATCTGCTTCCATCCTGTACATCTCATTGACTCGATGACTCTATCCCAACAACTCTTCAGTATTTACTTCCCAGCGATGGTCATTCTGCAGCTAAATCTCCGGAATGACAGTTCCATCATATCTGTTCATTGTCATTCCATCTGCCTTATGGCAAATACAGGGAGTCATTCCTCAGTAGTGGGAAGTTGAACGGATGGTTAGAGTTTACAGAGATAGGGAGGCTTACAGGGGCTTAAGGAAGTTCGAGTTAAACAGAGTTACATCTGGTCAAGAATGTCAGTGGGACAAAGGGGTTTGAGGATTGGAGGAATTTACAGAGACAGGGAGCTGGATTAGATTCTGGAGATAGGGAAAGGGATGGACGTAGGGAGAGGCAGGCAGAGTGAGAGGCAGTGACAGGGGGTGTTTCAGGTAGGAGAGAATTGTATATACTGACAGAGGTATGGAAGGTTCTAGGGACGGAAGACATCTACAGATGTAAGGCAGTTTCTAGGTTCTGGAGGCTACATGGATAGGAAGGCAATGGAGAATGCCAGGTTGCTTGGTTGGAGATAGTTACACAGATGGGGAGGGTTGCACAATCTGAAAGAAATTCCTGTGGTCGGGAGTGGTGTGGGAGGCGGGAACGAGGGTGAAATTTGAAACAATTCAGATCAAAGAATTGGAGAAGGGTAAGGAGATTACAATTTTTTCACAGCTCAGGAAGGGCTGTAGGAGTTGGAGAAGATTACCTAGGTAGGGACCGGTGGAAAGGTTAAAGATAAATACATTGACATGGGGAGGGGGTGGTATTGGTAGGAGGAGCTTACAGGGATGACGGGACTGTCAGGGTTTACAGGGATGAAGGAATTTAGTATCTACTGGAGACGTTTAGGGATGAGGGTGTTAGGGGTTAGAGAACCTGACAGAGACAGAGAACATTGTGTGGACTAGAGGAGATTCCAAACAGAGGAAGGATTATCGGGACTGGAGGATATTACAGAGATCACTAACACTGCATGGGCCAGGACTGATGCTTGGGACCTCCTGTACTGTCTCAGTGAGGACCAACACAGCAGAGGTGAGAGCAGGACCCTCACAGATGGTGGGAATGAAGCCTAGGATGTTACTGTTCCTTGCCCAGAATTATATCTGCATCCTGTCTTCCAGGTCTGAATACAGAAGGCTACTAGCCCCAACCTATGCTGTTTACTGTGAGTGATCTTACTGGCTGCAGGATTTACTGAAGGCTCCAGATCTCCCTCTCCCTCTCTCTCTGGCTGACCAAGCGTCTTCAATGAGCTGATGGATGAGACAGGATTTAGGAATATCCCGATTTCCTGCATGAGACAGAGAAGTAGACAGAATGGGAAATTAGACTGATGCAGTGAGGATAACTCATGCAGAGTGGCACATAGTCCAGCAGAGATCACGAAAATCTCAGTCTCCAACTCTGACCTGTGCTGATGCATCTCTCTGGAGTGGACAATTCTGTTGACTTAGGATCTCAGACCAGCAGTAAGATAAGAAACGCTGACAGAGGCAGCAAATAGACCCATGCAGTGAGGCATACCACATGGAGATATACTGATTGATATCACCAGAGTGCAGGAAGGTGTCTGAAGACGTGGTTCTGATGCAGTGGGGACTGTTACCAGTACTCAGGGAGGAGTCAGCCATTATACTGGAACGGGCTCCACTGGTACGGTGCTGGGGCCAATGTCCTTGTCAATCATATGACCAGGATTATGCAGAGTGCTTTAAACTGACACAGATGAGGAGGAACTGAGCTTAGGTGAAAAGAAATTCCCAAGTCCAAAGAGAAAGGTTGAAATATTGGAACACCATGGAGATGTGGCTAAAGACAAACAGAAAGAAACAGGAAGGGACTGAGTTTAACTGAAATTGTACATCAGCAAATAGTTTTGTGACAGGAAATTGTGATAAAAAAGTAAATTCCTGTTTCTTAATTTGAATGCAAAAGTATTTGCAATATGGAATATGCACATGTGACTGGTGATTTCTATCTAATCACCACGTTGTCACTGGGTAAACAAAAAGGTGAGTCATTACTATTAGAGGTCATACAACATTGTGGAAAGCCAGACAGAATGGGAAGCAGGATGGGAAACTCCCATAGTTAGGGAAAACAATGGGATTACCAAGCAATAGGAAACCATTTCTGGATAATAAGGGTCAGAGCACAGAAGTGGAAGGGCAGTGTTAAGGCCCCTTTACAACCTGACATTATTAGACACAGCATTAACAGGGAATTATTTCAATTTGTAACGAAGGCACTGGGATAATTGTGAGGGAATTCAATCTTGCTCTCATCATCTTGTTGGCGGTGGGTCACAGACAAAGCTGACTCTTTCCCACTCTCGGGGGAGCTGAAAATGTGTTGCTGGAAAAGCGTAGTAGGTCAGGCAGCATCCAAGGAGCAGGAGAATTGACATTTCGGGCATGAACCCTTCTTCAGGAATGCCCGAAATGTCGATTTTCCTGCTCCTTGGATGCTGCCTGTCCTGCTGCGCTTTTCCAGCAACACATTTTCAGCTCTGATCTCCAGCATCTGCAGTCCTCACTTTTTCACTCTCAGGGGGAGTCTGTACAGACCGATGTGTCCTTCCACAGACTTTGTTACACTTGGGACAGAAGGTGGCCATGGGAAGGGTGTGGGTGGGGCATCGGTGTAACAGCGAGCTCCTTGTGCTGTTTTCTCCTGGTTTCCCATTTTCCCCACAGCAAGTCACGAGGTGCTCGACACCTTCCCAGTGCTTCTGCCCTACTTCGGAAGGTCTTGGCCCCGTAATTCCCAGGAGTTACCAGATTTGATTAAGAGATGAAAACAAAACGATCAATTCTGAAGAAGCCAAAGTTTAGAAATGTGGATACATTTGTTAAAGAGATCGCTAGGGAGTCTCCGAGCAGGAGTGCAGTAGGAAGAGGAAACGTTGCCAGCGTTTAATCAGATGATAGGAACAGGGAGAGGTGAAAGTACTGGAGTGGTGAGAGTGTTACAGAGAGGGGCAAAGGCCTGAACAATGTTACAAAGCCAGTACGAATTGCTGCAGCTAGAGCTGTTGCAAAGCTAGGGATGGACATCTGTATTCTCAATGATTCATTCATGACCTGAGGATGTCACCGGATGGACCAACATACATTACCCCACTGCTCATTGCCCAGAGGCAGCTCAGAGTCAGCCATATTGCTGTGGGACTGGAGTCACATGTGAGCCAGACCAAGTAAGAATGTCAGATGTCCATCCCTAAAGGACATACGTGAACAAGTTGAGTTTATCCAGATAATCAACAATGCTTATATGGTGAGCTCACTAATGTCCTTTACAGATACAATCTGACATCCCAACTTCTACTCTCAATGCTGTGACCAATGAAGGCAAGTATCCCAAACGCCTGCTCCACCAGCCTGTCTACCTGCAATGCTACTTTCAAAAAACTGTGTACCTGCATCCCTGGGTCACTGATTGGCAACACTACCCAGGGCCCGAACATTAACTGTACAAGTCCAGCCAGGTCTGCTTTACCAGAATGCAACATATTGTCTTTCTCCACCTGCTATTCCTCAACTCATTGCCCCAGCATTACTCTTGATCCCATTGTACTCGTGGATAACCCTCTTCACTGTCCACATTATCACCAATTTCATTATCACTCACAAACTTGCTAACCATGACTCCTGTATTATCATCCAAACCATTTATATAAATGATTCACAACAGTGACCCACCACTGAACCCCATGACACACCGTTGGTCACAGGTTTACAGTTGAACTGCAACCCTCTTTGAACACACTCTGTCTCCTACCATCAATCCAATTTCGTATCCAATTGGTGAGTGCACCCTGGTTATGTGTGATCTAAACTTATGAACCAGTCTGCCATGCAGAACTTTGTGAAGGGCCTTGCTAAAGTTAATGTGGACATCATGTACTGCTCTGCTTTGATCTGTCACTTGTCTATCTCTACACTCAGGTTTGAGGCATGATTTCCCGTGCACAAAGCCATGCTGACTATCGTTAGTCTGTCCTTGCCTTTCCAAATGCACAATGGTCCTTTCTATCAGAATCAACCCCAAAAACTTACCGACCGCTGCCATCAGTCTCACTGGTCTGTAGTGGCTGTCGATGATACAAACATCTCTGCGAGGGACTCGGCAGTTTCCTCGCTAGCTTCTCACTAGGCACTGGGATACATCTGATCATTTTCCAAGGTTTTATCTGACATTTTTTGCATTTTAAGCCATCCAGCACCTCCTGTTCTCCAATGTGAACTCTGTTCAAGACATCCGGATGTATTTTCCCAAGTTCCCGAGCTTCCATGTCTTTCTCCGTAGTAAATCTGAACACAAAATATTTGTTCAGTATCTCCCCCATCAGCAGTGATTCCACACAGACAGCCTCATTGACCTTTCAGGGGCCGTATTCTCTCACGAGCTAATTTTTAGACCTGGTTGAATACTGTCAAAATGCTTCTGAAATTTCAAATATCCCTCTCCCGCAACTAGCCTCCTCCAGCCTTAACCATTCTGCCATTTATGGTCACACCAAAATATAGAATCCAACAGATTTAAAAATATTCCCCTTTTATAAAATCATGCATCTCCCGTTGTTTCTAAGCATCCAGTTATCATTTATTGTCATATCCTTTATAATACACTCCAACACGTTCCCGACTTACTGTCAGGTTAACACCATTTGGTTTCAGACTGACTGCACAAAGGGTTGAGGGAAACCTTGTGGATCAATCTGTAAAAGGTAGTTTACAGGGTCAGCAGGTAATAGAGAAGGCAAATCAAATGTTGCCATTTATTACAAAGGGAATGGAGTCTAAAAATAGGGAGGTCTTGCTAAAACGATGCAAGGTACAAGTCAGGCCACACCTAGATTATAATGAACAGTATGCGTGCCCGAAGGAAAGACATTCTTGTGTTGGAGGCAGGCCAGGGAAGGTTCACTCGGCTGATCCTGGAGTTGGGGGATTTTCCAATGAGAAGAGGTAGAGTAGATTGATCTTGAACCTATTGGGGTTTTTGAAGAATGGAAGAGAAATTGAATGAAACATCCAGGATTCGGAGGGGCTTTCACAGGGTAGATGCCGTGAAGTTAGAAACTACAACAGTACAGCAGAGTAATAGGCCGTTCGGCCTACCATGGCTGTGCTGACCATGATGCTATTCTAAACTAATCCCATCTGCCTGCACATGGGCGATATCCCTCTATTCTCTGTCTGTTCATGTTTCTGTCTAAATGCCACTTCAAAACTTTGCTCTTGTTGCCACCTCTCCCACCTCCTGAGCAGCTTCTACCCTCTCGGTAAAGAAAACTGGCCTCATTCATCTCACTTAAAACTTCTCACTCTCACCTTAAACCGAGGCACCCTAGTATTTGATACTTCTACATTGGAAGAAAGATTCCAACTATCCACACTATTCAAGCCTTTCCTAATTCTATATACCTGTACCCAGTCACTTCTCAGTCTCTGATATTCTCACAAAACAATCCGACTGCGTTCAACCTCTTTACAGTAAACACATTCTCATCCAGGCAATATTCTGCCAACCCTCTGTTGCAACCTCCCCAAAACCTCCACATCCTTCCTGTGGTGTGTCGCTGAGAACGACACGCAACATTCCAGACGTGGCCGAATAAAGTTTCATTCAGTCACAACATGACATGCAAACGTCTGTACTCAATACTGTGACCAATGAAGGTAAGCATACCATACTCCTCCTTTACCACCACATTCTGCTGTGTTGTTATTTTCAGGGAGCTACGGATTTGAAACCAAGGTCATCTGTTTATCTATGTTTCCAATTAGTCAATTAGTGTACTTCTCTCTTCCATTTGACTTCATAAATGCATCACTTCACACTTGTCCCGATGAAATTCAATTTGCGATTTCTCTGCACAGCGTTCCAGCTGATCTACATACTGCTGCAACCTTGAACACTCTTCCTCACTATCCACAATTCCCCAAACTATCCCTAATCATTACATGCCTTTCCAAATGTCGTCTGCAAAATACTAACCAAACTGCAGACCTTTTCATCTGAATCACAGATATAAATTACACACAGACATCACATCACTGATCCTTGTGAAACATCATTGGCCACAGACGTCCAATCAGAAATTGACCACCCCACATGCCTCTGTCTACTATCACCAAGAAAATATTGCATCCAACTTACCAACGAGCATGGATTGTGATTTGATCTTCCAGATCCCCCTTGCTATTTGGAAGCTGTCCATTCAAAATGACTCTATATTTTGATTCCCAGATTAAATTGGCTGTCTCACTAATGCACTGACTGCGTCCTTTCTTCACAACAAAACGGGACCTTGTTTGGTTTTTTGCTGATCCTGCCTAAATACCTTCAATCCCTCAATAATCACATTGCTGTCATGGTCATGCTGCAGCCACACCTCCACAATAACAGTTCGATCATATCTGTTCCCTTCAGTTAATGCTGTCATTCCATCTGCCTTGTTGCAAATGCATGGCGCGTGTCACAGTGAGAGGGCTTTTGAGGGACGGTTAGAGGTCACAGAGTGGAGAGATGTTTGGGGGTGCGACAATATTGCAGGGTTAAACATAATTACAGTTGCTACAGAATGTTCGCAGGAGAAAACATTTTATTGTTTGGAGGAAGTTAGAGCGATAAAGCGTCTTTGATTAGATTCCAGAGATAGGGATGTGTATAGGGTTGTGGATCGTTACATGGTCTATGTTGATCAGGGCGTAGAAACATTCACAGGATTCCAGGATGTCGTACAGTTAACAACAGTTGTGGGATCTGGAGAATATCACAGTGATAGGGAGGATGGTATGGACTGGAGAATATTACAGGGAAAGGGAGGGTGGTATGGACTGGAGAATGTTGCAATCACATGGAAGATGATATAAGCTGGAGAATGCTGCAGCAATAGAGAGGAGTATATGGACTGGAGGATGTTGCAGGGATAGGGAGGAAGTTGTAGACTGGATAAAGTTAGTAGGAGAGATGATTTTATGCACTGGAAGGTATGTCAGAGAGAGTGAGTGGTGTGCATGCTGCAAGATATGACAGGGATAGGGAAGCTTGTCGAGACTGGAGGAGAGAGTCATAAAGAGGGTTTTGAGAGACCAGATTCACTTATGAACATAGGATATGCTACAGTGAGCAGAGTCTTTTGCAGATAGAAACGAGGATACAATGGCCACAAAGCAGTCACACCTATACATAGGTATATTGGAAGTGAAGGAATTGAAGAGACTACACAGACTGGGAGTGTAGTATGCAGTGGAGTAGATATGGATGGTTTTAGAGACTCAACAACGTTAGGAAATAATGGGGGTTGCAATGCTGAGAGCGGGTTTCAGCAAGGTGGAGGATATGGACCTGAAGGAGCTTTCACAGATAGCGATGACTTTCAGGTCTGGTGGGGGCTGCACAGTACAGGGAATTGTAGTGGCTGGAGGCATTTACACAGATAGTGATAGTATGAGCGGTCGGCAGAATTCACAAAAACGGGTCTGCAGGACACGACAGAAATCAGAAGGGTTGTATCAACTTGATGGTGTACAGAGGCAGGAAAGGTTGTGGGGATTGGAGCAGCTCACCATGACAGAGAGATGTATGGAGGCTGGATTTGTTGCAGAAAGATTACTATGTTTAATTGGATAGAACTCCACATAAGTCTTTCCTGGTTCTTTCTTTATGTAGCTGAACCACTGTCGATAAGCTTCTTTTACTAATCCATAAGCACTTAAAATAGCCTGTTCTACATGTGCATGATCTCTTGGCCACTCAGGAGACAGCGCTGCAAATACCTCACTGGCTCTGCCGAACAGCTTAGACTGAACTAACTTCACCCACAAGACCTCAGGCCACTGCATCAGTCTATCCAATTTTTCAAATGAACTACAGAGGTCCTTGAAAGTAGAGTCACAGGTAGATAGGATAGCAAAGAAGGCACTTGGTATGCATTCCTTTATTGTTCAGATTATTGAGTACAAGAGTTGGGAGGTCATGTTGCAGTTGTACAGGACATTGGTTCGGCCACTTTTGGAATACCGTATGCAATTCTGGTCTCCTTCCTATCGGAAGGATGTCGTGAAACTTGAAGGGTTCAGAAATGATTTACAAGTATGTTGCCAAGGTTAGAGGATTTGAGCTATAGGGAGATGCTGTATTGGCTGGGGCATCGGAGGCTGAGGGGAGACCTTATAGAGGTTTACATAATTATGAGGGGCATGGATAGGATAAATAGACAAAATCTTTTCCCTGGGGTCGGTGAGTCCAGAACTATAGTGCATAGGTTTAGGTTGAGAGGGGCAATATATAAAAGAGAGCTAAGGGACAAATATTTCACACAGAGGGTGGTACACGTTTGGAATGAGCTGCCAGAGGAAGTGGAGGAGGCTGGGACAATTGCAACAGTTGAAAGGCATCTGGATGGGTATATGAATAGGAGGGGTTGAGATGGAGATGGGCCAGGTGCTGATTGGTGCGACTGGATTGGCATGGACAAGTTGGACCGAAGGGTCTGTTTCCATGCTTTACATCTCGATGATTCTCTGACTCTAATTGCCGAAGTTTCAAATCACTGCAGGCAGTCAGTGATCGAGAAAGAAATGTAAGGTCTTTTGGGGGTTTCACAGTTCTGGAGGATTGTAGGGGCTTGATGAAGTTATATATGGAAGTAGGGTTGTCAGTACCGAAGGTGGGAACAGAAATAGAGAGAACCGCAGGGGATTACAGAGATCTGGAGGCTCGTGATCTCTGGTGGAAGTTCCGCGTAGAGGGATGTGTTTTGGAACTGCAGCACCTTGGAGAGATAGGCAGATTTGAAGGGGCTGAAGGGGTTTACAGATGCATGGAGAAATGTAGTGACTGGAGCATACAGAGATGGTGAGGGTTGTAGGAGATGCAATAGTTTAGAAGGACTGTAGAAGCTGGAGGGGTTCACATGACAAGGAGGATTGTAGGGGTGTGAAGAGTTTACAGAGGTTGGAGCATTCTCAGTAATTAGTGGTTTGGAGCACTGTCCAGACTGGGGAAGGTTTCAGAATGAGGGAGGGGTCGAGCAAAAGGAAGCAGTTGCAGAAAATCGAGGAACATAAACATGTCACTTCGGTGCTGTGCCACTGATGGTCATCAGGAGGACAGTTGTCCTCATTAAAATGTACAGATCCTCATGGGAATGGACAGGGTGGATGCTGAAAGGATGGTTCCTTACACTTATGGGAGAGAGACAAACAAGCAGACTCTGTTTGACAAACGTGGAGAAGGGGGAGTTGTCTTTTTCTTCCAATGTCCCAAACCTACTTCAGGTTTGTTCCCACACAGCTCAAAGGAAAGCAATGCGATAATGTTGGTCATTTAGGATTGCAGGAGATACGAAACCAAGGCCACGTTGGAAGGGCTGGTGGGAGTGAGAGAGAAGGAAGATGTTTAACAGCTGGAAAGGTTTACAGGGAGTGGACACTGTCAGGACTAGAGAACATGACATGCTCACTCATGAGAAGGAGATAACGATATGGCACTCGGTCAAACACAGCAGGAGGAACCCAAGCTCCAGACCTGTCATTTGCTCAGGGAGCTGCTCTCACCCAGTCTGTGCGAAGCCCCACATACAAACAGAGTCTAGATTAGAGTGGTGCTGGAAAAGCACAGCAGGTCAGGCAGCATCTGAGTAGCAGGAACATCAACATCAGGCAAAACGTCGATTTTCCCGCTCCTCGGATGCTGCCTGACCTGCTGTGCTTTTTCAACACCACTCTAATCGCGACTCTGATCTCCAGCATCTGCAATTCTCACTTTTGCCACATACAATCGGCATGAGGTTTCCCAGCTGCTTGTGCTCAGGGCCCAGTGCACTCACCCCTGAACCTGTCGGTGAGGTATTTACATAGTTATACATTCTCCAGAAACACTGTGTCTGAGCCAAAATAAACTGGTAAATTCACACTCTACCAAGCAAAGACTATCTGCACTCAGATTCCCTGGTGATACAACCTTCTGAGTGACAGTCTGTAGAGAACAACAGAATCCACGAATCCCCATTGCATGTGTCAGGGTCAATGACAAAAGTTTCATTCTTTTAAAAATGACAACTCCTCAATTCCTGCATCTCATAAAACTGCCATTTAATAATATTAAAATAAAGAACATTCTAAATGAAGGCTTTGATGAGGTGACCTCTGGTCAGTCCTGTAGATCTGTTTGGTACAAGATGCACGGAGAGGACTTTTTACCAGAGCACCACTAGGTCAGTTTCAGGCACACAGAGAGAACGGACAAATAGATTCACACCTGAATTCACATCTTCCAGCCTGGCAATCTTAAACTGTGCTCACCATTCCGGTAAAGATCTCTAGAAACAGGACATCAGAGCCAGAAGACTGGAGGTTGGTTATCGCGTTGCTACTATTTAACAAAGGCAGTAAGGAAAAGCCATGGAACTATAGACTGGTGAGCCTGACATCGGTGTTTTACGTTGGTGGAGGGAATCGTGAGGGACAGGATGTACATGTATTTGGAAAGGCAAGGACTGATTAGGGATAGTCAACATTTCTTTTTGAGTCGGAAATCCTGTCTCACAAACTTGATTGAGTTTTTTTGAAGAAGTAACAGAGAAGATTGATGAGGTCAGAGCAGTGGATGTGATCTATATGGACTTCAGTAAGGCGTTCAACAAGGTTCCCCATTGGAGTCTGGTTAGCAAGGTTAGATCTCACGGAAAACAGGGAGAACTAGCCAATTGGTAAAGAACTGTATTAAAGGTAGAAGACAAAGAGTGGTGGTGGAGGGTTGGTTTGCAAACTGGAGGCCTGTGACCAGTGGTGTGCCACAAGGATCGGTGCTGGGTCCATAAATGATCTGGATGTGAGCATAAGAGGTATAGTTAGTCAGTTTGCAGATGACAACAAAATTGTAGGTGTAGTGGCTAGCGAAAGAGGTTACTTCCAATTACAATGGAATGTTGATCAGATGGGCCAATGCACTGGAAGTGGCAGATGGATATTAATTCAGATAAATGCGAGGTACTGCATTTTGCGAAAGCAAATCTTTGCTGGACTTATACACTTAATGGTAAGTTTTGACGGAGTGTTGCTGAACATAGAGATATTGGAGTGCAGGTGCATAGCTATTGAAAGCAGTCGCAGATAGGTAGGATAGTGAAGGCGGCATTTAGTATGCTTTATTTTATTGGCCAGAATATTGAGTACAGGAGTTTTGAGGTCATGTTATGGCTGTACAGGACATTTGTTAGGTCACTTTTGGAATACTGTGTGCAATTCTGGTCACCTTCCTATCAGAAGGATGTTGTGAAACTTGAAAGGGTTTAGAAAAGATTTACAAGGATGTTGCCAGGATTGGAGGGTTTGTGCTATAGAGAAGTTGAATAGGCTGGGGCTGTTTTCCCTGGAGCATCGAAGGCTGAGGGGTGACCTTATAGAGGTTTATAAAATCATTAAGGGCGACCATATAGAGCTTTATAAAATCATGAGGAGCATGGAGAGGCTAAAGAGACAAAGTCTTCACCCTCGGGAACGGGAGTCCAGAACTGGAAGACACAGGTTTACAGTTAGAGGAGAGAGGTATAAAAAAGACTTAAGGGGCATTTTTTTCACGCAGAGGGTAGTACGTGTATGGAATGAGCTGCCAGAGTAAGTGGTGGAGGCTGATACAAAGCTATCTGGATGGGTATATGAATAGGAAGGGTTTGCAAGAATATGGGCCAGATGCTGGTAGGTGGGACTGGATTGGGTTGGGATATCTGGTCGGCATGGACAGGTTAGACCGAAAGGTCTGCTTCCATGCTGTACATCTCGTTGACTCTAAGATCAGCTGAATGGTCCAATCAAAGATGATCTGTGGTTCAAATCGTAACATCCTTCAGGGTCCACAACCCATTCTTGGTCCCATCCTGCAGGCTCTATGAATCCCACACTGTCTAACCTCCTCAGGATCCATGTCCCTTCCTACATTAGTACCATCCTCCAGGTTCTGCAGCCCTTGCTACCTCCGTAACATGGCCTGGTCTCAACAAATCTTCCTTCCTCTGCAATGTTCCCCAGAAAGGCACTGGAGGATGGTGGCATTTACAGAGTTAGGGAGGGATATCGGGATTGGAGGATTTTGCAGGCATTAGGAATATTGGGACTTGAGGAGGTTTCACAGTTAATGAGTGTTATATGGACTGTAGCAATTTACAAAGATACAGATGTTTTCAGATTGGAAGAATCTGCAGAAAAAGTTTACATAGTTAAAGGCAGGAACCTTAGCAGTGTGCACAAACAGAGTGATCCTGTGTACCTGAAGTTACCACCCAAGTTGAGAGGGTGTTAAGAAGGCGTATGGTGTGTTGGCTTTCATTAGCAGGTATGGCTAAGACCCGAAACAATTTTTTTTTCCCTCCAGAACTTACTGTGGACAAAGACTGGGGAACGCAGAGAACAAGAGTAATACGTTAGACCACATTTGGAGTTCTCTGCAATTCCAGTCTCCCTGCTATAGGAAGGATGCTGTGAAAATTGAAAGGGCTCAGAAAAGATTTACAAGATTTTGCCAGGGTTGTTGCTGAATAAGCTGGGACTATTTTCCTTAGAGCGTCGGAGACTGAGGGGTGACCTTACAGAGGTTGAGATAAACATGAGGGGCATGGATTTGGTAAACATTCAAGTTCTTTTCCCAGGGGTTGGGCAGCCCAAAACTAGAGGACATAGGTTTAGGGTTAGAGGGCAAAGGTTTAAAAAGGGACTGAAGGGACAACTTTTTCACACACATGGTGATGTGTGTATGGAATAAGCTGAGAGAGAATGTAATGGAGACTGATACCTTTTAAATGTTGTAATTGTATCTGGATGGATATATGGATAGTTAGAGTTTAGTGGTACATGGGCCAAATGCTGGTAAATGGGATGAATTTATTTACATCTTCTAGTCAGCATGGATGAGTTGGACTGAAGGCTCTGTTTCCATGCTGTACGTCTCTATTACTTGAAAAGAGTGCATGTTATAGAAGAGGTGGTGCTGGTGGTTTTAAAACACAAAGGAATGGAAAGCCCCAGGACCTGATTAAGTGTATCACAGGACATTGTAGGATGCTAGGGAAGAAATTGACAGCCATGTGTGATCGGCTGGAAGGAAGGAGGGTGGCATCGTGGATTTCCAAGATTCCAAAGGGATCTTGATGAAATGGGTGAATGGGTTGAAAAACTGCAGATGGAATTCAATCTGAATAAATACGAGGTAATGCATTTGGTAAAACAAACAAGGGTAGAGCTTATACAATTAATGTTAGGGCCTCGGTTAGTGTTTTAGAGCAGAGGGACCTCCGGGTTCGGGTACATAACTCTTGAAGCTTGCATCACAGGATGGATAAGACAGTGCTTGGCATGTCTGACTATTGCTCAGTCCATTGAGTGGAGGATTTGGGACGTCATGTTGAGATTGTACAGACATTTGTGAGGCCTGTTCTGCAATACCCCATCTAGTTCTGGTCGCCCTGTTATAGGGAGGATATTATTAAGCTGCAGGGGGTTCAGAAGAGATTTACCAGGAGGTTGCTGGGTATGGAAGGCTTGAGTTCTGAAAAATGGCTGGATATGCAGAGTTTTTTTTTCACTGGAGCCTGGAGGTTGAGAGGTGACCTTATAGAAGTTTAAGAAAAAAAGTTGGGATATAGATAGAGTCAGTGATAGCTGCCTTTTCCTACGGATGACAGAGTCTCAAGTGGAGGGGCCACATTTTTTAGGTTAGAGGAGAGAGGTGTTCAATAAAAAGGATATAAGGTGCAAATTGTTACACAGCGGGTGGTTTGGGTGTGGAATGAACTTCCTGAGGTGGATGTCGGTACAATTACAACGTTTAGTTAAGTACATGAATAGGAAAGGGTTAGAGGGATATAGGCCAGCAACAGGCAGCTGGGACATGTTTAGTTTGAGATTATGGTTGGTGTCAACTGAAGGGTCAGTTTCCATGCTGTACAGCTCTGACAACACAATGGTTTTGATCCATTATTTAAGAAAGGCTGCAAGAGAAAACCAGGGAACTGAAAGCCAATTAGCCCAACGTCAGTGGTGGGTTAGTTGTGAAAGTGATTCTGCCAGACTGGAGTTACATTCGTTTTTAAAGGCAAGGATTGATGAAAGATAGTCAGCAGGGCTTTGTGCATACAAAGTCAAGTCTCACTAACTTGATGGCTTTTGTTGAATTGGTGACCAGACATTGTCTACACCAACGTCAGCAGGGCCTTTGACGGGATTTAGCATGATTTAGGGTGTAGGTTTGCTCGCTGAGCTGTAGGTTTGATATCTAGATGTTTCGTTACCTGGCTCGGTAATATCATCAGTGGTGACCTCCAAATGAAGCGAAGCTGTTATCTCCTGCTTGCTATTTATATCTTTCTCCTGGATGGGGTTCCTGGGGTTCGTGGTTAACCCCAGGAACCCCATCCAGGAGAAAGATATAACTAGAAAGCAGGAGACAACAGCTTCGCTTAACTTGGAGGTCGCCACTGATGATGTTACCGTGCCCAGGTAACGAAACATCTGGATATCAAACCTACAGCTCAGAGAGCAAACCTACATCCTAAACCTCAATCTGAGCAACAAACCTTCATAAACCTTGCATTTAGCATGATATACTGGTTCGTAAGATGAGATCACGTGATCAGGAAGAACTCGTCAACTGGACACAAAATTGGCTTGACAGTAGGAGACAGGGGTTGGTGGGAGAGGGTTGTTGTTCAGACTGGAGGCCTGTGACCAGCGGTGTGCTACAAGGATCAGGGCTGGGACCACTGATGTGCATCATCTACATAAACGATTTGGTTGAGAATATTGGAGTCATTGTTAGTAATTTTGTGGATGATCAAATGAATGGTGTAGTGGGCAGTGAATACGGTTATCAAAGGGGACCTCGACCAACTGGGCCAGTGGACCAAGGCTTGAAAGATGGATTTTAATTCAGGTATTGAGTTTTGGACTAACACCGATAAGGTACAGCCCTGGGTAGTGTTGTCAAACAGAGAGAGACCAAGAGGTGCAGTTACATTGTTCTTTGGAAGTAGCATCACAGGTGGACAGGGTGGGGAAAGTGGCATTTGGCACACTTGCTGTCACTGGCCAGCACTTTGATACATGAGTTGGAGATATTTGTAACATTGTCTTCAATATTTCCCTTGAACAGAAGAGGCTTATATGGGGTGACCTTATAAAGGTTTATAAAACCATACGGAGTGTAAGAATGGTGAATAGCCAAGGGTATGTGAGTCCAAAACTAGAGGGTATAAACATGAGGTGAGAGAACAAAGATTTAAAGAGGGAGCTGAGGGGCAACATCCACAGACGATGGTGCATAGACGGAATGAACTGCCAGGGGCACATGGGAGAAACAAGAACAATTACAACATTGAAAAGAAATTTAGGCAGGCACATGGAGAGGGGAAGGTTTGAAGGGATATGGGCCAAACACAGGCAAATGCGACTCGTTCAGGTTTGGGGAAAATAGTCAGCATTGATGACTTGGACTGAAGGTTCTGTTTTCATGCAGCATGACCCTGTACCCAGTTAAAGAGAAGGAGAATACGGAGATAAGGCATGTTGTAGACACTGAAGCAAGGTATAGTGATGGGAATGGTAGTCTGCAATGCGGTACATTTCAAATATGCGGAGGGCCTATATGGAAAGAAGGAGGTTACAGAGATAGGAAATGTTATAGGAGTTAAAAATTATTGAAGACACTGATCCACAAGACATACCATAGCTACAGTGTTGGAGAAGGTACACAGAACAGAAAGATCTCAGGCAGCATTCCCACCCTCTCGTGGGAGGCCTGCTTTCCCCTTTATTGTACTGATGCTCACTAAGAGACCACAGGCCTGGATTGATAAATGTGAACCATCTATGTTGTCTCAGTACAACGCAAGTTAAAGTAGATGTGGTGATTGAGCTAGAGTTTTGTCTGTACTGTGCTCCCCCTCCAGCACTGTATCTATGTCATGTCCTGTTAGCTGATGTTTGGATCCCTCACATTGCTGTCTGCTCTGTGCACAGTGAGTGATCTTACCTCCCTGCAGGATTTATTGAAGGCTCTAGATCTCCCTGCACTTTGTCTCTCTGGCTGACCAACCATCTTCAATGTGGTGATGGATGAAACAGCCAGCAGCTGGGAAGTCTATTGAATCTCCCTGAGTACCTATAGGAGACAGACAAATAGACAGAATGGAAAATTACACTGATGTAGTGAAGGTTACACATATAGAATGGCACTGAGTCCCACAGAGTCCCTGTGCTATTGCATCTCTCTGGATTGGAGAATTCTGTTGGCTCAGGATCTGGAGTAGCTGCAAGAGTGAGGGACACTGACAGAGGCAGCAATTAGACCCACACAGTGAGGGATACCAAATGGAGAGATACTGAGTGATATCACCAGAGTTCAAGAAGGTGTTAGGATCAAACAATTGTGACAGAAGAACATGTATAGCTTCATGATGCACTGGTATCAAGTGCTCAGGCATGAGCAACATGCGAGCAGGTAAAGTGATGGCCTAGTGGTATTTTTGCTAGAGCATGTATCCAAAATCTCAGCTAATGTTCAGGGGAGACAGGTTTTAATCCCACCATCTGAAGTGGTGGAATTTGAAATCAATAAATTCAAATATTATAATTAACCATCCATAAATATGTATGAAACCATTGCTGATGTACAAAAAATCCCAAACACTTGTCCTTTCGAGAATGGCATCTGACCATCCTCACATGGTCTGCATGACATACCCACATCAAAGTGTTTAGCAAATCCAAATAGAAAGAGGTGATGCATCGGAACAGCATGGGGATGTGGCTGAAGACAAGCAGAAAGGAACAGACTGGGCCAGAGTGTAACTAAAACTCTACATTAACGAATTGGATTGTGATAGGAAATTGTGGAAAAGAGTACAGAAACTTTTTTTCTGCATAGACAAAGTACCTTCAATAAGTTAGCTGGATTTGTGACACAGCTGAAAGAGATTTCGATCCCAGAGAGATGTGGTTACAGGGTAAACATAATGTGGAACATAAATATTCAATGGTTTACAACCTTGTGGAAACTCAGGCAAAATGGACAACGTTAACAATATTGGGTAACAAAGGCGTTAGATAGAAAGCGCGGGTGGTGGGGGTGGGGGTTCCTTAAAAATCAACGGGCAAACAATGGTCACAAAATATCCTTAGCAGATAATGTTCAGGATAAGCCACTAGATATTTAATAAGTACAGTTAGAGTAAGAGGATCCCCAACTAAGCAGTGGGGCCTGTTAGAAACCAAAGGGACAATCTGTGCATGGAGCTAGAGGAAGCAGGTGAGGTCTTCAATGAATACTTCCCATCTGTATTCACACAGGAGAAAGACATTGTAGCCGGGGATTTTAGTTGGGATGGTGAGGCTCTGGAACATCTTATGATCAATGAGAAGGAGGGGTTAAATGTATTCACAGGCAAAAAGGTGGAGAAATTCCCAGTAACAATAAAATATATCCCAGGCAGTTACGGGAAGTAAGAGAGGAGATTGCTGGGGCCCTGGCGGATATATTTAAAACTTTGCTGGCCACAGGTGAAGTGCTGAATGACTGGAGGATGGCGAATGTGGTTCATTTGTTCAAGAGTAGCAGTGATAGGCCAGGTAATTACAGAGAAGATAGTCTGACAGCAGGGGGAGGGAAAATATTGGAAACAATTGTGAGGGACACGATGAATCAACATTCGAAAGGACAGGAATACGTTAGGGATTGTCTGCATGGATTTGGTAGAGGACTGTCCTCTGATATTGATGAGGCCAGTGCAGATGGTGTGGTAACATGGTGTTTATTAATGTCTTTGACAAGGTCTCACATGGAAGGCCGGTCCAAAAGGAAAGAGCCCATGGAATCCAAGGCAAGTTGGAAAATTGGATCCATAATTGGTGGAGCAGGTTTTACCAACTGGAAAACTTTGCCCAGCGTGTGTACCACAGGGTTCTGTACAGGAACCATTGCTGGTTATTATGTACATTAATATCTCGGATGTGAAAGCAGAAGGTATCATTTGTAGGTTTGCAGATGACATGAAAGGTGAGGGTGTTGTCCACAGTGAGGAGCATGGTCTCAGGCTGTAGTCTGATAATGATCAGATGATAAACGGAGCAGAGTAATGGCAGATGGAGTTTACTTCTGATCACTGTGAGGTAATGCACTGTGGGAAGTCTAACCAGCGAATGATATCCATCATGAATGGTAGGTCCGCCTGGAGTACTAAGGAACACAGGGACTTTGGTGGACAAGTCCCTGGATGTCTGAAGGTGTCAGCACAGGTAGATAGGGTGGGGAACACACCTGAACTGGGAACAAGAGGGGGAACCCTTATCCTGGTGGGGAGAGTTGCTGGAGCTGCTCGAGAGGATTTTAAATCGTCTGGCAGGGATATGGGACCGCAAACAGTCGTACAGCCCGAAAGAAGGTTGAGGCTGGTATAGATGTTCAAGAGAGCAATTTAAATAGACAAGGCAGGCAAGAACATAGCAGGCAATGAGGGAAAATTGATTAATTAAACTGCATTTATTTCAATGCAAGGGGCCGCAGAGATAAGGCAGATGAACCCAGAGCATGGAAGGGAACATGGGACTGGGATACCATAGATATGACAGAAACACAGATAAGGGATGGACAGGACTGGCAGCTCAATGTTCCACAGGACAGAGGCTACTGGAAGGATAGAACAGGAGGCAAAACAGGAGGAGAGCTGGTGGTTTTGATTGGAGGAAAACATCACAGCAGTACCTCGAGGGAATATTCATTCAGGATCGGCCAGTTAAATGATATTAGTGGAACTGACAAATAAAAATTGGTCATCAGTTTGCTACGATTGTACTACAGCGATAGGCAATGGGAGATGAAAGAGCAAATATGTCTGGAGATCTCAGATATCTGTTAGAATGATAGCGTCGTAATGGTAGGGGATTTTAACCTTTCCAAACCTGGACTGGGATTGCTACTGTGTTAAGCAGTTGGATGGAAGGAATTTGTTAAGTGTTTCAGAAACTCCCAGTCATTATGTAAATGACCCAACTGGAGAATGGGGCTAAACCTGACCTCCACTTGGGAAACAAGGTAGGGAACAGGACTGAGGTGTGAGCGGGGACGCACTTTGGAAAGTCACCAGATTTGTATTAGTTTGAAAATAGCGATGGAAAAGGACAGGCCTGGTCCACAAGTTCAAGTTTACAATGGAGCAAGATAGTCATGAATTTTTAAAGTAGATTTGGGGAGGCTATTTGCAGGTAAAGGGAAGTCTGGCAAGGAGGAATATTTTAAAACCAAGATAAAAGGAGAATTTAGCGCCAGCGTGTTCCTGTTAGTGTGCAGCTCAATGCTGACTGAATTAGGAAACACTGGCTGAGTTTCGAGGCTCCAGTCAAGAAGAAAGGGGGCACATGTCAGATATAACTGGCTGACTCAAGGGAATCCCTTCAGGAGCATCAGGGCTGTAGAAATACATTTAGGATGGAAATCAGGAATGTTAAAAGGGGACACGAGATTGCTTTGGCAGAGAAAGTTAAGGCGAATCCAAAGAGACTCTACAAGTGTATTAAGAGCAAAAGAAGAGCACGGGACAAACCCGGTCTCCTTAATGATCAATGAAGGCAACGATGTGTGAAACTACAAGATCCAAAACAAATATTTCACTTTGGAATTTACTGTGGATAAAGACTGGGGCGCTCAGGGAATGAAACAGTGTTTGGCCTGACCACTATTGGAATACTGTGTGCAATTCTGGTCTCAATGCTGTGGATGTTGTGGAACATGAAAAGGTTCAGATGATCAAGGATTTGCCAGGATTGTAGGGTTTGCGCTACAGGGAAAAGCTGAATAAGCTGGGGCTGAATTCACTTGAACATGGGAGGCTGAGGAGTTACCTGATAAAGGTGTTTAAAATCATGATGGTCATCGATAGGGTCAATAGGCAAGGTCTTTTCCCCAGGTTGGGGGAATTACAAACTGATAGCCCATAGCTTTAAAGTTCAAGGGGAAATTTTCAAAGGGACCTAAAGGACAATTGGTTCCTGCAGAGTGTATGGAATAAGCTGCCAGAGGAAATAGTGGAGGCTGATAGAAATACATTTCAAAGGCATGTGGATGGGTATATGAATAGGAAGGGTTCAGAGGGATATTGGCAAAATTGTGGCAAATGTGACTAGAAACGTCATGCAGGAGTTGGTCTGAAGGATCTACTTCTGTTCTGTACATCTCTATCACTCAATGTCCTGAAATGTGTCCACATTATAGAAAAGGATGTGCTGGAGGTTTTAATACACAAAGGTAGATAAATCCCCAGGACCTGATCAAATGTATATTAGGACATTGTGGGAAGCTGGTGAAGAAATTGTAGGGTCCCTAGCAGAGATGTTTGTACCATAGAGAGCAATGTGTGATAGGCTGATAGACTGGAGGGTGGCATTGTGGAGAGTGAAGAAGGTTTTCTGAGATTACAAAGGGATCCTGATGAAATGTGTGAATGGCTGAAAAATAGTAGATGGAGTGCAATCTGAATAAATGTGAGGTTATGAATTTGGTGCAACAAACACAGGCAGGATTTATACAATTAATGATCGGACCCTCGGTAGTGTGTTGTAGAACTTGGGGTTCAGGTGCATAATTCTTTGAAGCTTGCAACATGGAGAGACAGGATGGTCAAAAAAAGGTGCTTGCCACACTTCCTTTCATTGCTCAGTCCTTTGGATATAGGAGTTGGAAAGTCACATTGAGATTATACAGGCCATTGCTGAGACCACTTCTGGAATACTGTGTCCAGTTCTGGTCGCCCAGGCTATCGGAAGGATATTATAAAGCTGGAGAGGGTTCAGAGGAGATGTACTGGGACGTGGATGAGTATGGAAGATTACAGTTATAAAGAAAGCCTGGAGAGATTGGTATTTTTTCATTGAGGAGAAAGTGAGGACTGCAGATGCTGGAGATCAGAGCTGAAAATGTGTTGCTGGAAAAGCGCAGCAGGTCAGACAGCAACCAAGGAACAGGAGAATCGACGTTTCTGGATGGTAGGGTGAAATGTGATGAGGATGTTAGAAGATTACAGGGTGACCTGGACAAGTTAGGTGAGTGGGCAGATGCATGGCAGATGCAGTTTAATGTGGATAAATGTCTGGTTATCCACTTTGGTGGCAAGAACAGGAAGGCAGATTACTACCTCAATGGTATCAAATTAGGTAAAGGGGCTGTTCAGAGAGATCTGGTTGTTCTTGTCCACCAGTCAATGAAGGCAAGCATGCAGGTACAGCAGGTTGTGAAGAAGGCTAATAGCATGCTGGCCTTCATAACAAGAGGAATTGAGTATAGAAGCAAAGAGGTGCTTCTGCAGCTGTACAGGGCCCTGGTGAGACCACACCTGGAGTACTGTGTACAGGTCTGGTCTCCAAATTTGTGGAAAGACATTCTGGCTATTGAGGGAGTGCAGTGTAGGTTCACGAGGTCAATCCCTGGAATGGCAGGATTGCCTTACACGGAACCTCTGAAGCGACTGGGCTTGTATAACCTTGAGTTTAGAAGACTGAGAGGGGATCTGATTGAAACGTATAGGATTATGAAAGGATTGGACACTCTGGCAGGAGGAAACATATTTCCGCTGATGGGGGAGTGCCGAACCAGAGGACACAACTTAAAAATACGGGGTAGACCATTTAGGACAGAGATGAGGAGAAACTACTTCACCCAGAGAGTGGTGGCTGTGTGGAATGCTCTGCCCCAGAGGGCAGTGGAGGCCCAGTCTCTGGATTCATTTAAGAAAGAATTGGATAGAGCTCTTAAAGATAGTGGAGTCAAGGGTTATGGAGATAAGGCTGGAACAGGATACTGATTGGGAATGATCAGCCATGATCATATTGAATGGCGGTGCAGGTTCAAAGGGCTGAATGGCCTACTCCTGCATCTATTGTCTATTGTCTATTGTTTCGGGCATCAGCCTGAAGAAGAGCTGATGCCCGAAACGTCGATTCTCCTGTTCCTTGGATGCTGCCTGACCTGCTGCGCTTTTCCAGCAACACATTTTTTCACTGAAACCTGAATGTTGACAGATGACCTCATAGAAGTTTATAAAGTCATGAGGGGGATAGATATAGTTAATGGGAGTTTCAAGACAAGGCAGTACATTTTTAAGTTTAGAGGAGAGACATAAAAAAAAGACTCGAGAGGCACTTTGTTACACAGAGGGTGGGTTGAGTGTGGAATGAACTTCCCAAGGAAGGGGTGAACATGGGGACAATTACAATGTTTAAAAGACATTTGGATTACTCCAGAAATAGGAAAGGTTTGAAGGGATATGATCCAGGAACAGGCAGGTGGCACGAGATCAGTTTTAGAGTATGGTCAGCACTAACCAACAGTGCAGTATGACTGTCTGACTGTGATTATAATATTGTGTCATTAATTAAGGAATGATGCAAGCGAAAGCCAGGGGTGTACAGACTGGTGAGCCAGACATCAGGGTGGGTCAGTTGTTGAAGTTCATTCTGAGAGGTATGACTTACTTGCAATGGGAAAGATAAGGACTGATTACAGCCAGTAAGCATGGCTTTGCGTGTGGGAAAACACGTCTCACAAACTTGAATGGAGTTTGTTCAAGATGTGACCAAGAAGACGAAGGCAGAGTAACAGACTTCAAGGTGTTACATGATACATTGGTAAGTAAGGGTAGATCACAAGGGATCAGGGAGAGCTCGCCAACTGGATACACAATGGGATGACAGTGGGAGACAGAGGGAGGTGGGAGAGGGTTGTTGTTCAGACTGGAGGCCTCTAACCAGCGGTCTGCTCTCAGGATTGGTGCACCATTTACATAAACAATCTGAGTGAAAATATAGCAGTCTCTGTTAGTATGTTTGCCGATACCAAGATTAGTGGAAGAGTGGGCAGGGAATATAGTTATCGAAGGGGATGTTAATCAACTGGGCTCGTGTGCCAAGGAATGAAATTTGGAACTTAATTCAGGTGCTGGATTTAGTTAAGTCAAACCAGGGAGGACTAATACAGTTAATGGTCGGGTCCTGGAATGTGTTGTCAAACAGGGACAGACCAAGGGGTGCAGTAACATGATTAGTTGGAAGTGGCATCACAGGTGGACAGAGTGGTGGGGAAATCAGCATTTGGCAAACTTGTCTTCATTGGTCAGAGCACTGAGTACATGAGTTGGAGATATTTGTAAGATTGTCGTCAATATTTCTCCTGGGCAGAGGAGGCCATGGGGTGGCCTTATAAAGGTTTATGAAACCATGTAGGGTCTATGTCAGGTGAATTGCCAAGGGTAGGGGAGTCCAAAACTAGAGGCATAAACGTGAGGTGACAGAGCAAGTATTTAAAGAGGGAGCTGAGGGGTAACATTATCCACAGAGGATGGTGCATAGACAGAATGGACTGCCAGAGGAAATGGTAAAAACAAGTACAATTACAACATTGAAAAGACACTCGGGCAAGTACATGGAGAGGAGAAGGTTTGAAGGGATATGAGCCAAACACAGGCAAACGCGACTCATTCCATTTCGGAAACCTCGGCCAAAGAGTCATGCAGCACAGAAACAGACCCTATGTCTCCAGTTGTTGGAGGAGGAGGAGACTATCGAGACAAGGCATTTTGTAGAGATTGAAGAAAGTTACAGTGATATGGATTGTCATCTGGACTTGAGGTTTGAAATATGTGAAATAATTGGTGAGAGGGGAGGAGAAGACAGATATAGGAACTGTTATAGGAGTTAGAATGATTGAAGACACTGGTCCACAAGACAAGCCAGAGAAACAGTGTTGGAGAGGGAATAGGGAACAGGAAGATCCCAGGAAGCATTACCACCATCTCGTGGGAGGCCTGCTTTCCCCTCTGTTGTCCTGATGCTCACCAAGACAGCACATGCCTGGTTTGAAAACTGGGAACTCTTGATTCTGTCTCAGTACAAAACCAAACTTAAAGTAAAGGTGGTGACTGAACCTGGTGTGGGTCTGGACTGTACTCACCCCCCAGTACTATATTTATGTAATGTCTTGTTAGCTGATGTTTGGAGCCCTCTCATTGCTCTCTGCTCTGTGCACTGGAATGATCTTACCTGGCGGCAGGATTTATTGAAGGCTCCCGACCTCCTTGACCTTTGTCTCTCTGGCTAACCAACCATCTTTCCAACCAGCAATTGGCAAGTCTATTGTTGGCAGAGGTCGCTGACATTTTGAAAGCCCACAATACAAGATCCATCACTCTGTTTAAGACAGCAGAAATCTCTTGTAGTATGATAGTCATAGAACAATACAGTGCAGAAGAGGCCCTTCGGTCCTTGATGTTGCGCCGACCCATGTGCTTAAGTAAAGGATTGTTTAAATTTCCCTAATGTGGCTGAGTTAACTACGTTAGCAGGTAGTGCATTCCATACCCTAACCACTCTCTGAGTAAAGACCCTGCCTCTGACATCTGTTTAAATCTATCACCCCTCAATTTGTAGTTGTACCCCCCATACATGCTAGTGTCATCATCCTCGGAAAAAGACTTTCACTGTCTACCCTATCTAATCCTCTGACCATCTTGTATGTCTCTACCAAATCCCCTCTTAGTCGCTTCTTGCCAATGTGAACAGGTTCAAGTCTCTCAACCTTTCCTCATAAGACCTCCCATCCAGACCAGACAACATTCTGGTAAATCTCCTCTGCACTTTTTCAAATGCTTCCACATCCTTCCCGTATTATGGGCACCAGAACTGCACACAATATTCCAAGTATGGCCGCACCAGCATTTTGTTCAGTTGCAGCATGATATTGCAGCTCCGGAACTCAATCCCTCTATGAATGAAACCTAACACACCGTATACTGCCTTAACAGTACTATCCACCTGGGTGGCAACTTTCAGGCATCTATGTACATGGACTCCACCATCCCTCTGCACACCCACACTACCAAGAATCTTTCCATTAACCCAGTACTCTGCCTTCCTGTTATTCTTCTCAACGGCATCACCTTACATTTAGCTGTATTTAACTCCATTTGCCACCTCTCAGCATACTTCTGCAGTTTATCCAAGTCCACCTGCAATCTGTAACATTCTTCCACACTGTCCACTCCACGGACTTTAGTGTCATTTGCAAGTTTAGTGATCCAGCCACCTATGCCTGCATCTACGTCATTTATAAAAATGACAAACCTGAGTCCAGGCTGAATATTTTCCATCAGCACCACTCGCTGCCTTCTTTCAGAAAGCCAGTTTCGAATCCAAACACCTATATCACTCTCTGTTTCATGTCTTTGCATTTTCTCCAACAGCCTACCATGTGGAACCTTATCAAAGGCTTTACTGAAGTCCATGTATATCATGTCAACTGCCCTACCCTCATCTACATGCTTGGTCACCTTCTCAAAAAACTCAGAGGTTTGTGAGACATGACCTGCCCTTGACGAAACCATGTTGACTATCTGAAATCAAATTGTTGTTTGCTCATTGATTATAAATCTTATCTCTCATAATCCTTTCCAAAACCTTTCCTACAACAGAAGAAAGGCTCACTGGTCTATAATTACCTGGGTCATCTCCATTGCCCTTCTTGATCTCTCCATTGCCCTTCTTGATCAAGAGCACAACATTTGCAATCCTTCAGTCCTCTAGTACCAAACCTGTAGAGAATGACGACTCAAATATCAAAGCCAAAGTCTCTGTTATCTCCTCCCTAGCTTCCCAGAGAATCCTCAGATAAATCCCATCCAGCCCAGGGGACTTGTCTACTTTCTGGAATTGTTAACACCTGATCATAACTAACCTCGATCCTTTCTAGTCTAATATGTTGTACCTCATTCTTCTCCTCTACAATATTCTCCTTTTCCTTAGTGAAAACTGATGAGAAATGTTCATTTAGCACCTCACCGATCTCCACAGGGTCCACACTGAACTTCCCACTTCTGTCTTTGACTGGCCATATTCCTACCCTATGCTTTTGTTTCTCACATACCGATAGAAAACTTTAGGGTTCTCCTTTATTCTATTCACTAAAGACTGCTCGTGTCCTCTCTTTGCTCTTAACTCTCTCTTTAAATCCTTCCTACCTGATATGTAACTCTCCATTGCCTCATCTGTACCATCTTGACTCATCAACACATAAGCCTCCTTCTTCTTCTGAACAAGAGATGCAATTTCTGCAGTAAACCATGGTTCCCTTACCTTATCACTTCCTTCCTGCCTGACAGGGACATACCTGTCAAGGACATGTAATATCAGTTCATTAAACCAGCTCCACATTTCAATAGTCTGCATCCCCTGCATTTTGCTCCCCCATTCTATGCATCCTAATTCTTGCTGAATCGCATTATATTTGCCCCGCCCCATCGATAAGGAGGAGGTTAATTAGGTTGTTTCCAGAGCTGAGGGGTTTGGCTTAACAGTAGATTGGTAATATATTCATTGGAATTCAGAAGAATGGAAAAATATAAAATAATGAATTGAATGGATAAAATAGAAGTAGCGAGGATGTTGCCACTGGCAGGTGAAGCTAGGACAAGAGGGATCATCTCAAGATTAGAGGCAGCAAATTTAATACTGAATTGAGAAGGAACTTCTTGACCTCTACAGAATTCATTGCGCAGGGAAGTAGTTGATGCTAGTTCAGTAAACGTTTATAAAGCTAAGGTAGGTTTTTTAAAAAAGAAATAATTAAGGGATATGGTGAGAATGTGAGAAAATGGTTCTGCGTCCACAAAATGATCAGCCATGGTCACATTGAATGGCAGAGCAGGGTCAAAGGGCAGGACGGCCTTCTCCTGTTCCTAGTTCTTTTGTTATGTTATGCATTCCTCCCTCACTCGACTTGGAAGTGCTGATTCTGGATTAGTGGTGCTTGAAGAGCACAGTAGTTCAACCAGCATCTGAGGACCAGTAAAATCGACGTTTCGGGCAAAAGCCCTCCATCAGGAATAAAGGCAGAGAGCCTGAAGTGTGGAGAGATAAGCTAGAAGAGAGTGGGGAGAAAGTAGCATAGAGTACAATAGGTGAGTGGGGGAGGGGATGAAGGTGATAGGTCAGGGAGGAGTGTGGAGCTGATAGGAGGAAAAGAAGATAGGCATGTAGGACAAGTCAAGGGGACAGTGCTGAGCCAGAATTTTGGAACTACGGTGAGGTGGGGGAATGGGGAAATGAGGAAACTGTTGAAGTCCACATTGTTGCCCTGGGGTTGAAATGTGGACTTCAACAGTTTCCTTAGTTCCCCTTTCCGCACCTCACCCTAGTTACAAACTTCCAGCTCAGCAGTGTCCCCTTGACATGTCCTACCTGCCTATCTTCTTTTCCACCTATCCACTCCACCCTCCCCCCGCCCCATCACCTGCATCCCCTCCCCCACTCAACTATTGTACTCTATGCTACTTTCTCCCCACCCCCACCCTCCTCGAGCTTATCTCTCCACGCTTCAGGGTCTCTGTCTTTATTCCTGATGAAGGGCTTTTGCCTGAAACGTCGATTTTACTGCTCCTCGGATGCTGCCTGAACTGCTGTGCTCTTCCATCACCACTAATCCAGAATCTAGTTTCCAGCATCTGCAGTCATTGTTTTTACCTTGGAGGTGCTGGTGTTGGATTAGGATGGACAAAATTGAAATTCACAGAACACCATGTTACAGTCTAATGGGTTCATTTGGAAGTACGAGCTTTGCTGCTTCTTCATCAGGTGGTTGTGTGATTTTTAACTTTGTCCCTCACTCTTGTAACTGATAAACAGCAACAAAAGTCATGAAGCAGTGCGCATGCTCTAGCCAACAATTGGGCCCGGGTGGGAGGAGGATGAGCAATTCATCAACTTCACCAACACATTCCACCCTGACCTTAAATTTACCTGGACCACCTCTGACACCTCCCTCCCCTTCCTGGACCTCTCCATCTCCATTAATGACTACCGACTTGACACTGACATTTTATACAAACTGACCGACTCCCACAGCTACCTGGATTATACTTCTTCCCACCCTACCTCTTGCAAAAATGCCATCCCATATTCCTAATTCCTCTGCCTCCGCCGTTTCTGATCCCAGGAGGACCAGTTCCACCACAGAACACACCAGATGGCCTCCTTCCTTAGAGACCGCAATTTCCCTTCCCACGTGGTTAAAGATGCCCTCCAATGCATCTCGTCCACATCCCGCACCTCCGCCCTCAGACCCCACCCCTCCAACCGTAACAATGACAGAAGCCTCATCTTGCGCCTCGGAACACTTCAACCCCAGGGCATCAATGTGGACTTCAACAGTTTTCTCATTTCCCTTTCCCCCACCTCACCCTAGTTCCAAACTTCCAGTCAGCACTGTCCCCATGACTTGTCCTATCTGACGATCTCCTTTTCCATCTATCCACTCCACCCTCTCCTCCCTGACCTATCACCTTCATCCCCTCCCCCACTCACCCATTGCACTCTATGCTACTTTCTCCCCACCCTCCTTTAGCTTATCTCTCCACGCTTCAGGCTCACTGCCTTTATTTGGGCTTTTGCCCGAAACGTTGATTTCGCTGCTCCTTGGATGCTGCCTGAACTGCTGTGCCCCTCCAGCACGACTAATCCAGAATCTGGTTTCCAGCATCTGCAGTCATTGTTTTTACCCCGGGTTAATGATGTCAGTGGTGGACCAATGGAAAGGCAGGGGGAGAGCTGGAGGACCTGGTGGGGCAGTTGGTCCTCCAGTCAATCAGTGAATGAGGGGCGGGACTTGACTATACCACGTGATCATCCTCGCCGTAAGCGTGGATGTTGCGGATGTGTGTGCGGAGAGCTGTCGGTAAGGGAAGAAATAAACAGCAGGAAGCGGGAGGGAAATGGTGTTGGTATGGTCTGAGAGGTTCTATAATAATTTGGTACACATTCTCAAATACAAATTTGAAACTTACAGTCTCATTTTTGAAGCAAATGGGAAAATGCCTCGTTGAGTAATAGTCCCGAGTGAGCGCCGCCATCTTTATTCGGGGCAACGATTCACTGGACACGTGCGCGGCCGCCAGCTTTGTAGGGGGCAAAGTTCAGAGGGATGTCTGTACAGCCTTCCCTGGTAAAAAGAGTCATAGGGCAGGATTTACACAGAGCATATTCAAACCCAGAGAAATGGACTTTTTTCTGAATTTGTTTCGTCATTCATTGAAATGATTTAGATTTGAATAGAGGCCGTATAGTTAGTAAGATTGGAGGTGACACCAAAATTGGAGGCGTTGTGGACAATGAAGCAGGTTATCTCAGAGTACAGTGGGATATTGATCAGATGGGTCAATGGGCTGAGGAGTGGCAGATAGGATTTAATTTAAATAGAATAGGTTAGGATATCTGGTTGCCATAGGTTGGACCGAAGAAGTCTGTTTGTGTGCTAGACATCTTTGACGGTGGGATCATAAAAGTGAACTCTGCTCTGGTTCACCTCTGGGTTCTCTGATGTCCACTTGTTCATTATCTAGCTTCCTCAGTCTCTCATGGGTGTATTTTTGGTCTGTATAGTATTTTACAATTACTTTCACAGCTGTTTTGTAAATGAATTGAAAAACGTAGAGCTGGAAAAACCCAGCAGGCCAGGTAGCATCCAAGGAGCAGGAGAATCGACGTTTTGGGCATAAGCCCTTCTTCAGGAATGTAAATGAATTGTCCACTGCTGCCCGGCTCCTGACCATGTGCTGTTCCATTATCAGGTTATTTTTTCCACAATATCTTTGACAGTCAAGAATTCATTTTTCCAATAAGCGAGTGCATTTTCCTTCAATTTCTGACAGTCACATTCTGCACCCTTTTCATTCCCTGTAATTCATATTGCACTCCTTGAAACATCAACTGTGTATTTCTCCTTCCACAGAAACCAATGATCAATGCCAAAGCCTTGTTGCCTGTGGAGAGGGTGATGTTTGACTGCCTTGTACTGCTGCAGTTTGTATGGTGAAGGTGGTTGGGTAAGAGACATTACAGATAGGGGGGATGTTGAGAATGGAGGAGATTAGAGATTGGAGGATGTTGCATAGATTGAGATGTTTTTGATACCAGAGATAGTGGTAGTTCTGAGGCTAGAGAGGAATTATAGAGATAAGGATGAGTTGTTAGTTTTCCCAACACTACCTCTTTACTGATAATGATTGTTTCTCTGTCCTCATCTGCCATTGCCTCCATAGGCCTGTGACAATGAGAGTACGCAGATAGTATGTTCCCGTTAAGCCAAGGCTGGGAGGTGTCAAGAATGCTGCATGACCTGAGAAATTGAGGCTCTGGTCAAGAAAATGAAGAAAGGATATGGCAGGTACAGAACACTGGGTTTGAATGAGTCCCTAGGGGACTATAAGGGCAGTAGGAGTATACTCGCGGGAAACCAGGAGGCAGAAAAGGGGACATGAGATAGCGTTGGGAAATAGGTTTAAGGAGAATCCAAAGAGATTCTACAAATACACTAAAACAAAAGAATAACTAGGCAGAGAATAGCGACCCTCAAAGATCAACAAGACTGTCTATGGAACAGCAGGAGGTGGGAGAGATTCTGTAATTCTTTCATGTCAGATTTTACTGAAAGGGGATATGAAAGTTAGAGAAGTTGGAGAAATAAATAGTGATAACTTGGCAAGTGTACATATTACAGAGGAGGTCGTACTGGATGACTTAAAATGCATAAAGGTGGATAAATCCCTGGAATCTGATCAGGTGTATCCCAGAACTTTGTGGGTAATTAGAGAAGCTTTTGCTGGGCCCCTCGCTGCGATATTTGTATCATCAAACGCCACAAGTGAGGTGCTGGAAGACTGGCGCCATTATTTGAGAAAGGTGGTAAGGAAAAGCCAGGGAACTATAGACTGGTGAGCCTGAAGTCAGTGGCAGAGAAGTTGTTGGAAGGGATTCTCAGGGAGAGGATTTACAAGTCACTGGAAAGGCAAGAAATAAATGATTAGGGAGAGTCAGCATGGCTTTGTGCATTGAAATCAGTAACTTGACTTGAGAAAGACACAAAGTTTCACATAACACACTGGTTTGCAGGTTCAGTACCATAGAATTCTGGCGGAACTAGCTGTTTGAATACGGAATTGGCTGGAAGGTTAAAGAGTCATAGATGGACAACACAGAAACAGAGACCCGTCAGTCCAACCAGTACATGCTGATCAGATATCCCAACGCAATCTAATCCCACCTGTGAGCACCCGGCCCATATCCTTCCTATTCATATACACATGAAGATGCCTTTTAAATGTTGCAATCATAATGGCCTCCACCACTTCCTCTGGCAGCTCATTCCATACACGTACCCCCTCTGTGTGAAAACATTGCCTGTCAAGTCTCTTTAAATTCTTCCCCCTCATATCATAAAACTATGTCCTCTAGTGCTGGGATCCCCCACGCCAGGGAAAAGACGTTGTGTATTTATCCTATCCATCCATCTCAGGTTTTTATATACATCAATAAGATCACCTCTCAGCCTCCGACGCTGCGGGGAAAACAGCCCCAATCTATTCAACCTCTATTCAACCCCCAGCCTAGCTCAAATCCTCCAACCTTGGCAACATTCTTGTAGATCTTTTCTGAACCCTTTCAAGTTTCACAACATCCTTCCAATAGGAGGGAGACCAGATTTGTACGCAACATTCCAAAAGTGGCCTAACCAATGTCCTGTGCAGCCACAACATGACCTCACAACTCCTGTACTCAATACTTGGTCCGATAAAGGAAATCATACCAAATGCCGCCTTCACTATCCTATCTACCTGCACTCCAAGGACTCTGTTCAGTCACACTCCTCAGGACCTTACCATTAAGTGTATAAGTCCTGCTAAGATTTGCTTTCCCAAAATGCCACTCCTCAGCCCATTCACCCATCTGATCAAGATCCCATTGTATTCTGAGCTAATCTTTTTCACTGTCCACTACACCTCCAGTTTTGGTGTCATCTCACTAACTATACCTCCTATGTTCACATCCAAGTCATTGATATAACTGACGAAAGGTAGTGGATCCAGCAGTGATCCTTATGACACTCCACTAGTCACAGGCCTCCAGTCTAAAAAGCAACCCTCCATCACCACCCTCTGTCTTGTGCCTTTGAGCCAGTTCTGTATCCAAATGGTTAGTTCTCCCTGTATGCCATGAGCTCTAACCTTGCTGAGCAGTCAGTGTCATAGTGGAGGGTACTTTTTGGACAGGAAGCCTGTGATGAGCAATATGCTGTCAGGCTGGGTGCTGGGTCCACTGCTTTTTGCCATTTATATAAATGATTTCTTTGTGAATATAGGAGCTATGGTTAGTAGCTTTACAATAGACACCAAAATTGGAGGTGCAATGGACAGCAAAGTTATCTGAGAGTACAATAAGACTCTGATCAAATGGGCTGAGGAGTGGCAGATGCAGTTTAATTTAGATAAATGTGAGGTTCTTCATTTTGGAAAAACAAATCAGGGCAGGATTTATACACTTAATGGGAAGGTCCTGGGGAGTGTTGCTGAACAAAGAGATCTTGGAGTGCAGGTTCATAGTTCCTTGAAAGTGGAATGATAGATAGGCAGGGTAGTGAACAGAGTGTTTGGTGTACTTGCCTTTATTGGCCTGTGCATTGAGTACAGGAGTTGTGGCGTCATTTTGCGGCTGTACAGGACACTCATTCAGCCACTTCTGGAATTCTGCTTTCAGTCCTGGTCTCCCCGCTATTGGAATGATATTGTGAAACTTGAAAGGATTCAGAAAAGATACAAAGATGTTGCCAGGGGTGAGGGATTGGGCTATAGGGAGAGGCTGAATAGACTGAGGATGCTTTCACTGGAGAATCGGATGCTGAGAGGTGACCATAGAGATTGATAAAATCGTTAGGGGCATGGATAGGGTAAACAGCCAGGGTCTTATTCCTGTTTAGGTGAGTCCAAAACTAGAAAGCAGAGGCATGAGGGAAACGATTGAAAAGGGATATGAGGGGTAAAGTTTCACGCTGAACGTGGTATGTGTATAGAATGAGCTGCCAGAGAAAGTGTGGAGGCTGGTACAGTTACAACATTTAAAAGGCATCTCATTGGATATGTGATTGGGAAAGGTTTAGAAGGCTATGGGCCAAGGGCTGGCATATGGGACGAGATTAATTTAGGATATCTCGTCAGCATGGACAAGTTGGACTGAAGGGTCTGTTTCTGTGCTGTACATCTCTATGGTAGTAATAAATTAAAATTAAGATAGGTTTCTCTTTTATGGAGAGTTAGCTGAAGGCCAGACAATTCTCCTTGGAGCTGAGAAGGTTAAGCAGTGATTTCGACCAGGAGTTGATTTGTTTCCAGGGTATTTCATTTAGAGAGAGACAGAGTGAGAAATCTTTAACGTCACAATTTTTAGTATCTATTTTCAGGTAACTGGCAAATAATGCAAAGAAAAATGTGAAGATTACTTTACTCACTAAGTTCTGAGCATCTGGAACAGTTTGACCGACAGCTGGATGCAGATTCAGTAGTTATTGTCAAGACAAATTTGAAATTTAACATTTTTAAAGAAGGATTTGGAGGGCTATGTCCAAATGGGAGGTGAGTTGGGATAGACTGGCACCATCTCCAGAGGGAGAGAGTACAGCCCCAATGGGCGGAATAGCCCCCAGCCCCTGTGCTCTGTGATACTGACCCATTCACTGTGAATGATGAAGCTCATCACAGGGCAGAGCCGTAGAGATGTACAGCATGAAAATAAACCCTTTGGTTAAACTGGTCCATGCTGACCAGATATCCCAACCTCATCTAGTCGCATTTGCCAACACTTGGCACATATCACTCTACACCCTTCCTCTTCATATACCCATCCAGATGCCAAACAGTATAATTGTACCAACGTCCTCCACTTCCTGACAGAAGATTCCATACACGCACCAACCTCGGTGGGAAAAAAAATTGCCCCTCAGATCCATTTTAAATTCTTCCCCTCTCATCTTAAACCTATGCCTTCTCATTCTCTACTCCCCGACCCCAGGGAAATGACCTTGTCTATTTATCCTACCCAGGCCCCTCATGATTTTATAAATCTCTATGAGGTCACCCCTCAGCCTTTGATGCACCTGGGAGGATCCCACCCTCGGGTCACAATGGGGCCTGGCTGATTGACACAGCTTCAGACCAGTAGGAGAGTTGGCCTGATCCTCCAGCCAATGGGAGTGAATGAGGGGTGGGTCCAGCAGGCCAACACATGACCATCAGCTTTGCAGGCGCAGTGTCACTGTGAGGGAGGACTGAATATGAAGGAGTGGGAGAGACAGCTGATACTGGGAGAGAGATGGAGTTAGTGTGGACTGGGAAGGTTGATAAACCCTATTTCAGTCGGCTGGACCTGAATTAGATACTCCGGGTAAATTAGAACCAAAAGAACTTCGGATGCTGTAAATCACACACAACAACCAGAAGGTACTGGAAATGCTCAGCAGATCTGGCAGCATCTGTGAAGAGAAATCAGTTCGCATTTTCGATCCAGTGATGCTTCCTCAGGAACTGATTAGATTAAATTATTTAGTGTGGACACAGGCCCTTCAGCCCAACAAGTCCACACCGACCCGCAACCCACCCCTCTGCATTTGCCTCTTCACCTAACACTATGAGCAATTTGGCATGGCCAAATTCACCTAACCTGCACATTTTCGGATGGTGGGAGGAAACCGGAGCACCGCAAGGAAACCCACGCAGACCCTGGGAGAATGTGCAAACTCCACACAGAGAGTCGCCAGAGGTGGGAATTGAACCCAGCTCTCTGGTGCTGTGATGCAGCAGTGCTAACCATTGTGCCACTGTGCCACGCTTATGTTACTGAGAAAAAAAAGGTCTGTTTTTATGCAGAAGGTAGGGGTTAAGGAGTAAATGATAGGTGGGGATAGAGTCCAAAGAGAGAGATAGGAGCAGTTGGACAAAGGAGTGGATAACGATCTGACGGGGGGAGGGTGAATAGCTGTTTATGGGGACTGTTAGTGGCTAACCATAGGCAGTGTGTAATGGTAGGCTACGTAATAACAAGTCCTGGTATGTGGGGTAGGGGACAAAGAAACTAGGACGTGGGAGAGTTCAGGACCCAAAATTATTGAATTTGATGTTGAAGCCAGAGGGTTGCAGGGTCCCCAAGTGGGAGATGAGGTGTTGTTCTTCCAGCTTGTGTTAAAGTGTGGCGCTGGAAAAACACAGCAGGTCAGGCAGCATCCAAGGAGCAGGAGAATTTACATATTGGGCATGTCAGTACTTTATCAGAAATGTGGGTGGTGGAATACGGCTGAGAGATAAATAGGGAGGGGTGTTTGGGGTTGGGGGGAAGGGAGCTAGGGTGCCAATAGGTGGTTGTAAATGGAGGGTAGTGCTGAGAGGGTGGAATGGACAATTGGGAAGGAAGATGGGCAGGTGGGACTGTTCAAGAGGCCAGTGCCGAGTTGGAGGGTTGAATCTGAGATAAGTTGGGGGAGAGGAGATGAGGAAACCTTGATGCCGTGTGGTTGAAAGTTCCCAAGGTGGAAGATGAGGTGTTCTTCCTCCAGGTGTCGGGTGGCTCGGATTTGGGGATGGAGGACTTGTATGTCCTTGGCAGCATGGTGGCGGAGGGGGTGGGCGGTAGCCGAAATGGTCGGCCACAGGGCGGTGGGGTTGGTTGGTGCATGTGTCCCAGAAATGTTCCCTGGAATACTCCACAATTTGGCGTCCCTAGAGCAAGGGACACAATAGGTGAGGTGTTTGGGTGGGCAGGGAAATCTCTGCTGGATGTGGGAGGATCCTGTGGTGCCTTGGATGGAGGTGAGGGGAAGGTGTGGGCAAAGATTTTCCACCTCCTGCAGTGGCAAGCGAAGGTGCCTGGAGTGGAGGGTGGGTTGGTGGGGACCGTGGATCTAATGTGGAAGTCACAGAGGGTATGGTCTCTGTGGAATGCTGAAAGGGGTGGGGAGGGAAATATATCTCAGGTGGTTGGATCTGATGGTGGAAAGAGCAGAGGATGATGCGTTGTATTTGGGTGGAAGGTGAGGATGGTGCGATTCCATCTTTGTTGCATTTGGAGGGGTGGGGTTCAAGGGCAGTGGTGTGGGAAGTGGAGGAGATACACTGGAGGGCATTGTAGACCACATGCGAGGGGAAGTTGCAGTCCTTGAAATAGGAAGTCATTTGGTATGTTCTGAAGTGTTCTTCCAGCTTGCATCAAGCTTCACTGGAACACTGCAGTACGGATGAGACAGAGCTGTTGGACAGGGAACAGTCTTGTGTGTTAAAGATCAGGCAAGGTCTTTTTTGCAGTCACAATGTAGATCATCAGCCACCATTTCCACCACCACCACTGAGATGCTAGAAGGTTCCTGTCTCCTCCATTAACAGCTTTCCAACTTCCCATTCCTTTGTCTTTTCAAATGTTCCTGTGTCTCTTTGGGCTCTGTCCCCACTTATTATTTACTATTTAACCCCTATCTCCTGTAGTCCAAAGATCTGTAGGTTAGGTGAATTGGCTCAGCTAAGTTCCCTGTAGTGTTCAGGGATGTGCATTAGTTCGGGGGAAATGGAGAGTAATAGAGTAGGAGAATGTTTCTGGGTGGGATAAACTTCAGAGGTGGGTGTGGAATTTTTGGGCCAACGGGCCTGTTTCCTGTGGGGATTCTAATTTTCCCAGCTGTCATCGGTTCTGAGGAAGGGTCACTGGACACATGATGACCCTTGGTATGTGCAGGAGGCAGAAAGGGGAAAGGGGAAAATGGCAGCAGAAACCGGATGAAATATATCAGTGTAGACTGGGAGGGTTTAGTTGCACTCTGTGCAGGTAGTTAGTCTGAATTAGAAACTCTTGGTCCCATGTTTGCAGCAAAGGGGAAGATGGCTTGGGCCTCAGGCAGTGAGAGGTCCTGGGTTATAGCCACCATCTTTATTTGGGGCAAGGTACAGCAAGGAGCATGCACGTGTCCTCTTCCTGGGTGGGGGCGGGGTGATTTGAAGAGGAGCATTTACACATCAAACACATACCAAGAGAAGTGTTTGTCTTCACTATTCATCTTGCACTGACTGAGCTTTGTTTTGTGAATTCATTTTATAGGACATTAATTGAGAATAATTGAGACAGGGATCTCAAAAAACAAGTTTCTACATCAGCGGAGTCATCAGGATCTGAATATCATTGGGATTTAACTGTGGAACGAGAAATGTTTGTCTGTTCTGTCTGTGGGAAAATATCTTCAATATTTTTGTCAAGCCAAAAGCAGACAGATGTTCGAGTTCATGGTTGGATCTCCCTTGGGGTTTGTGTTCAATTCTTGGCCCTCTCGCTGTGGAAGGAGGTATTGGCCTGAGAGAGAGCACAGATTTATCCAAATTACACCTCGTCTTCTTGCAGGAACTGTCAGATTCAGTCTCAATCATCCACTTTATAATGTTAATCTGTAAACTCCCTACTTCCAATTCTCTGCAAATTTCTCGTGGACTCAAATTCCAGCACCATTTCAGGTGGAACGTTCCAGATTCTGACAACTGTCTGTTCATTCAGAAACTGCTGAGGTCCATTTTGACTCTGGGGTTACAAAGGGCTGAATTGAAAGATGCAATGCTGGTCCTGAGCTCCCATTGAGGTGCAGTGGAACAGTACAGTGTAGGTGTGAGAAGACAATGAAAATGACAGGGCTGCACTGTGAGTGCTGCTTGGCTGAATGAGAGTGTTTTGGAGTTGGGTGTAAATAGTGAGGTGAGACAGGGAGAAGGTGAAGCTGAAACTCCGTTTTAGTTCAGGCCTTTCAGAAATTCAGTCCCAATGGGAACAGCTAATTTGTCAGTAATACCTGTGCAGTATTTAAGTTTTTAAAGTATGACATATCAGCTTAAGTAAAGTTTTTTTTGTTATTATAATGGACATGTTTGAAGTGAAGGAAGGTTACTCGCTCATTTAAATTCTCTTAATGGGAGTAACTAGATGAATGTAGAGAGACGTTGTGACAGGAGCCCTCAGACCCGTGGTGTGCTCCTCTTGCACAATGTGGGAAATAAGGGCCGCTTCCAGTGTCCCTGATGGCTATTTGTGCAGCAAGGGTTCCCATCTGCAGCTACTGGGAAACTGCTTTTCAGAGCTGGAGCTGAGAATGGACTCACTGTGGAGCATTTGCAATACTGAGAATGTTATGGACAGCACGTTTAGTGAGCTAGTCACACTGCAGGTGAGGGTTACACAGGCAGAAAGGGAATGGGTGAACATCAGATCAAATAAAAGGCTCAGGAAGCGAGTACAGGAGTCTCCCGTTGTTATCCTCTTTTCATACAGATACTGTCTACCGCTTGGGATTCTGTAAGGGCGGGAATGGGTGGGGTGGCTTCTCGGGAAATCAGCATCAGTCAGGTTAATGACACCACAGAGATCTCTGCTGATCAGAACAAGAGGACTGAGAGTGGCAAGGCTATAGTGACAGGGGATTCAATAATCAGGGGTACAACCAGGCACTTCTGTGCCCACAGACATGAATCCAGGATGGTATGTAATCTCCCTGGTGCCAAGATCCATGATATCATGGAGTGGCTGCAGGACATTCTGGAGCTGGAGGGTAAACAGGCCATTGTCGCGCAACACACAGATACCAACAATATCGCTAAACAGAGGGATGAGGGCCTGAAAGCTGGATATAGGGAGAGCAGAGATACATTAACATGTAGCTCCTGAAATGTAATAATGTCAGACTTACTCCCAGTGCCATGTGCTAATGAGAGCAGGAATGAGAAGGTAGATTAGCTGGATGTGTGGCTGGGGAAATGGTGTACCAGAGAAGGGTTGTGATTCTTCAGGCACTGGGACTGTTTCTGGGTGGGACCTATACGAGCCTGACCGGTTACCCCTGGGCAGAGCTGAGAGAAATCTGGTGGGGGCTTTTGCCAGTTCTATTGGTGAGTTTGTAACTAGTCTGGCAGGGGGATGCGAACGAAAGTATAGGCTTGGATGAGTCAGATTCAGGACAGGGAATGCGAGGTAGAACATTAGTGATGTAGTTAGCGGCTCAGAAAGCCAAAGGAAAGGAGGATTAAACAAAGATTGAGTCCCTCTTCAGCCATCAGCCCTGACATCCCAAGGATGTGAGTCAACAAAATATGGAGCTGTTTACATGTCGATGACTCTATGTGCTTCAGCAAAATGGTGGAAATCTGCAAAAAAAAACAAAGCGCTGGAGATCCTCAGCAAGTCTGTCAGCATCTGAAATGGTGACAGATACAGGAAACATTGCAGCCTTGAAGAAGTGTTTAGATGATCACACCAAGCAGGACAATATCGGTTACACGCTGAGTGCCAGAGCGTGGGACTAGCATAAATAGGTGCTTGATGACCAGCATGAATACAATGGGGCTGGAAAGTTGATGTTTTGGGTCAGGGTTATTTATCAAGACTGACAAAGGGTCCCGACCCAAAACATCAACCTTCCTGCTCCTCTGATGCTGCCTGACCTGCTGCACCTCCCCAGGTCCACATTGTACAGACTCTGACTTCCAGCATCTGCAGTCCTTAACTATCTTCACATCCCAGGACTCATCTGGTGATCCTCCTTTACACTCTCTCAATAACCAGGAGAGCCTTCCTTGGAAAAGGGGAACAAAGGTTTATACAGTACTCCAGGTGTGGTCTCACCAAGGCCCTTCCAGAAAGGGATCCCTGCCCCCATCTTATCCATAATGGTCATCAAGCACACATGCCTGGTGTGATCATCTAAACACTTCAAGGCTGCAATGTTTCCTGCATCTGTCACCATTTCAGATGCTGCCAGACCTGCTGAGGATCTCCAGCACTATCTGTTTTCTCTGCTTTAGAGTATTGAAAGGGGGGATTTGCAGTTGAGAAATTCAAATTGAACTTCATGTTACTGGATCCGTGCTGATCTGAATATCATTGGCCTTTTCATCTGGAAGGAAAGGTTTGCATTCTCTCCGTGGACGAATATTTCAAATGTCCGTGTGACTGGAAAAAAGTACTGAGACAGCGAAGTCCATGTTAGCGGGGGGACTGTGGAGAGAGATTTCATTGGTTTTTGAAAGTCTAAACAATCATGGAACATTTCCCTGGAAAAGGTAAGACACAGATTGGTTTTGTATGAGGACAATTAACCATGAAACCAGAAAGACAACAGGATTCCTGCATCATGGAAAAATCTATGAAAATGTGATTGTTGTAATGGAGTGAGTTATCGATCATTGATTGTAATCCATTGGCGTTGTCACATCGGTTCCAGTGCTGTGGGGAAACACAGGAAATTTGATGAGTGCAGTGTAGGTTTGTTATTCAACTGAAAAGGTGAAGAAGAAATTTGCAAGGATGATGCCAGGTCTCAGGGGTCTGAGTTACAGGGAGAGGTTGGACACGCAAGGACGTTTTTGTGTAGAGCAGAGGAAACTGCGGGGGAATATTTTATAGAAGTGTATAAGACCATGAGAGGCGTGGGTAAGTTGAATGCACTCGGGCTTTTTCGCAGGGACTCAAGGATTGGAGGGCATCAGGTTAAAGTTAGAGGAGAAAGAATACATGGGAAACTGAGGGGCAACTGTTCTACACAAAGGTGGTATGTATATGGAATGAGCTGCCAGTGGAAGTGGTTGAGGTGGTTATATTAACAACAAGTAAAAGACATTTGGACAGATACATGGATAGGAAAGTTTCAGAAGCAGATGGGCCAAGTGCAGGGAAATGGGGTTAGTGTGGATGGACATTCTGATTGGCATGGGCCAGTATGGGCCAAAGGGCCTGTCTCTGCTGCAGGACGTTATAACTCTAAGTGCATTTGCTATTTCTCCCCTTAACTCTGTTGGTATCATGGGATGTATTCCATCAGGGCAAGGAGACTTGTTTACCTTTAGCTCCATTAGCTTGCCCAGCTCTAACTCTTTCGTGATAATGGTTGTTTCTTGGTCTTCACCTTCTTCAGTCTCCTTATCAATTACTGGCATGTTCTTTGTATCCTCCACTGTGAAGACTGACTGCTATGTGCTCATATTCCTGAACCCTGCTGGATAGGAATAACTGGGCACAGAACTCTGAGAGGTCTTCTTTGAGTCTTTATTGATGAGACACGGCAACTCCCTGGATAGTGTACATGCAAAACGCCTTCATGCAGCATCAGGTCCGATGTATGGCTCCCCTTCTTATACCTTTTGTGGTTTGTGACTTTGAATACAGACTGTCTCTCAATATTATCTCCATGGCAACGGCAGTTCAAAAGTCTAGTTCAGTTCAGCGCTTTGTGGTTAAACCACACACCCCTCCCCCACACCCCCATGGCTCCCTCAAGTACCTGACAGGCGCTTCAGTTTCAGTGGGGCTTTCTATCGGGATGCTGATGTAGAGGAGCTGGGGTTGAGGTGGGGTGGACAAAGTTAAAAACCACACATCACCAGGTTATAGTCCAACAGGTTTATTTGGAAGTACAGGCTTTTGGGGTGTGCTGTGATTTTTAACTTGATCAGGATTATCTCTATGGTAACAGTTACGTGCTTCAACAATTACAGAGGCCATAGGTTCCCCAAACAATAGGGTAGGGTAAACTGCTATTCTGTCCCTGGGGATAGCTACTCATCACTTTTTATCCCCAACTCCATCATGCATTCTGTTGAGCTTGGAAGTTTTTCCAATCTCCGAATTTATCCTTGGTCTTTGCCAATTTGTATGCCTTCTACTTCAATTTCATAGACTCCCTTATTGCCTTAGACATGGCAGATTACTCCTTTTCCTACAGTCCTTCCTTTTCACTGATATATACTTTTGCTGAGAAATTTGAAAAATTACTTTCATATTCCTCCACTGTCCATCAACTGTCCCACAGTAAAGTCTTTGCTTCCAGTCTGCATTAGCCAACTCTTGCCTCATCCTATTGTAGTCTCCTTTTGTTTAAGTACAGTATCTTGGGATTGGATTTAATCTTCCCGCTTTCCATCTGTGTTCTAAATTCAACCAGATTAATGACAAGTCTTTTTATCAGATTACGAGGGGAGGCGATGTTTCCTGGGTGTTTTGGTTTCATTGTCAGTGACCTTGGCTTTGTAACAAGTACAGGATAGATATTCACACAGAGTATTCTGGACGGTGTGAATGTACTACACAGTCTAAAACCATAATTCACTGTCCCCCTCAGTTTAAAATTACAAAACCATTATCTCCTACACACTTCCTCACTCCCTAAGTTTGGAACGCTAACCCACCTGACTATCCTGCTGTTTCTGAAAATCCCCTTTGGTGAAGGCGGTGAGGTTTGGATTCATCTTTCCAGTTATTACCGTAAGAAGATAAGCCCTGGGCCCAGGAGAGGTAATGCAGCCCTTCGAACCAGCCCCACCATTTAATACGGTGATGATTGAGCTCAACTCGGTCTCAGCTGGATTTTCCCGCCTGCTCTCTCTCTCACTTCAACTCATTGCAAATTAAAAATCTGTATCTCTTCATTAAATTTGCTCATGTCTTGGCATCCACCGCATTTTGAATAGGAAATTCCACAGATTCACAACACATCGAGATAGGTACATTCTTCCTCACGAGAATAGAATAGAATCCCTATAGTGCAGAAACAGGGTATTCATCCATCGAGTCCACACCAACCCTATGATGAGCATTCCATTCAGACCCACCGATTCCCTGTAACCCTGCATTTCCTGTGGCTAATTGCCTAACCAGCACACGCATGGACCCTGTGAGCAATTTGGCATGACCAATCCACCTAACCTGCACGTCTTTGGACTCTGGGAGGAAACTGGAGCACCGAACAAAACCATGCAGACATGGGGAGAATGTGTAAATTGCACACAGTTGCCTAACGCTGGAATCAAACCCGGGTCCCTGACGCTGTGAGGCAGCAGTGCTCGCCACTGAGCCACCTTTGCTTAAAATCTGCTGCCCATTATTAACCTCCCCACCCCGCAATTGGCTGAATGTATATTCCTTACCTCAGAAATCGAGGTGTCTAAGCAGATGTCTCAGTAAATCCCCGTGACAGCCCACATGTCCTGTGTGTCTGAATAGATATCCTATACACAACACCCTCCAGCCCACACTTTCTTTCACTTTCCAGGGACAGGTCTCCAGAGGCTTCATGGGGACTACAACTCCCAGAGTCCCTGAGGCAGGGACCACACGTGTGTGGGGAAACCCACCACTGTACATGTACAGAATGTGGGCGGGTTTTGAAGCATGTTCTTTGGAGTAACTAGCAGAAAGCATTTCACACTGTGATTGGCAGGAAAAGGGACGCATCTGCCTATAGTATTGATCAGTTGGGGGGGGGGGGGGGGGGGGTCAAAGTGTCACTACGCCTAGATGGGACCAAGTTCCATTCGCAACTTGTCATAACACTGGGAATTGACCAATGGGAAACAAGGAAGAATCTGACCCATTACCCAGACTGAAGGTTCCTGTTCTGTACAGGATCTGCCACCTCCCTTTCTGTTTCCATCTGTTTCATTCTGCTGTTACATTATTAACTTGCAGTAACTGAAGGGAAAGGAAGTAAACCCAGAAAGGGTGCAGAGTCTAACCAGGGATGGGAAGTGGTGGCATGGATCTGTTTATCAGTGACTCCATGAGAATGGGGAGGGTGTACATTAGGGGTAGTAGAGTCAGAATGGTGGGAGAGAGTAAGTGGGCTGGAGGGTTACAACTTTGGGGGAAGAAAGGGGAAAAAGATATTCCAGAGAAACTAGAATTGTCTGTTCTGAATTTCTAATCTGTACATATTCCTTTATACAGGGTGCTAGATGGTGAAGATTTGCAGACTGAAATCTTAAAATCAGGTGCAGATTGTGATTAATTTGACCAGCATTTGATGAACCAAAGATGGAGAATCACTGGGCCAAAATCCTGCAACACTCCCTCCCATTATTGTCGGTCTCTCTGCGCCAAATGGACTGTGAATGGTTCAAGACAGCAGCTCACTACCATCTTCTCAAGGGTAACGAGAGATGGGGAATAAATGCTGGCTGAGCCAGTGATGCCCATATCCTGGAAATGGGTTCTATCTCTAGTTGCTGAAACCCAGTTGATGTTACTGCAGGATGATGAGGGATGCTGAGTGCATCCTCCAGGAGGCAGCACCATCACATTACCCTTGCCTACACCCACACAGTAACACCACAACGCCTCTGGAACAAAAGGCAGTGAAGCTAAATGAGGACTTAGATATAGTTCTTCAAGGTAAAGTCATGAAAGGGGATTGAACACAGCAGGAACAGGAGACTGAGCTGGATGGTCAGCTGTTTCCCATTGAATGGTGGAGCAGGATTGAAAGGCTGAATGGCCTACTCCTGCTGCTATCTTCCAGCTATGTATATAGCCATGGAGCCCGGGTATGAAGGAGTAGGCAGGGATTCTCCAGGAGATTGCACTTCCACAACAGTTTTCAGTGAGGGATGGTTTGATGGATTTTATTTAACATTTATATTTAACACAAGGTTTCTAAATTTTGGCTTTAAAATGTTGCAAAAGCTTTTTGCACAGCAAATAAAATTAAAGAAAATAACGTAAACTATCTGAATATAACAGTTTTAAAGCTTTCAACCTCCTGTAAAACAAAATCCTGTCTATTCCCAGACGCCATCACTTTCCAGCTACTCAAACTCCAGGAAAATATTCCCTCCCTGCCTGCACCTTTGGTTTGATTTAACTGCTTTTCAGTTGTCATTCTGTGAGGTGTGAAGCGTTCTTTTTCCCCATTTCTCTGACCCCGAATTGTGAGCACAGCAACCTTCCCCCCCCATCAAAATTATCATGACGCCATTTTGCTTTTGGTTAACCTATAATCTCCAGCAGTGCAAAAGTGAGGACCGCAGATGCTGGAAACCAGAGCCTAGATTAGGGTGGTGCTGGAAAAGTCCTCTCGCCAAAATGTTGATTTTCCAGCTCCTCGGATCCTGCCTGACCTGCTATGCTTTTCCAGCACCACTCTAATCTAGACATATCATCACCAGCAGTAAACCATTTGTGTAACCAATTGAATATTTCCAAACAAAGCGTATTAGGGGTCAAGCAAACCATTACAAGTGACAGACTGAGAAGGGACTAAATCAAAGTAGAGTTGTGGGGAGGGGGCAGCGGTGGACATAAAGTACTGTATCCCCTGCGGTGCCCACCTCTATCTAAAGGCATCGAGAGCAGTGATCCACACTACATGCTCCTTCTCCGAGGACACCCTGCTGTGTAGCCTTTATCCTCAATCATAGAATAAAATCCCTACAGTGTGGAAGGAGAGCATTGGCCCATCAAGCCCCACCGACCATCAAAAGAACATCACGCCCAGAGCACTGTAACACTGCATTTCCCATGGCTGATCCACCTATTCTGCACAATCCTTGATACTGTGGACAATTTAGCACGACTGATCCACCTAACCTGCACATCTTTGGACTGTGGGAGGAAACCAGAGCACCTGGAGGGGACCCACACAATAATGGGGAGAATGTGGGAACTTCACGCAGGGCGTTGAACAAGGCTGGACTCCAACCTTGTACCTGATGCTGTGAAGCAGCCGTGCTACAATCACAATTTAAATCAAAGCAGATGATCCCTGCTCATTGTTACATTGCTGTTTGTGGAGACTTACTGCCCAGAGAGACATCCTGAGATTCAGAAAGTGGCAATGTAAGTTCAGTCACCTCCAGCCCAGTTAATGTGATTAACAACAACAACATCAATATTCCGACAGTGTCATCATGTACAAGGTCCACTCCTGACTCTGATGGACAGTAACATCAGAATCAGAGTCCTGCAGTCCACACGGAGCAGGGGGATGACCACTTCCCTGTGAGCACTCACTGGTCTCTCAATCGTGTTGAAGATGCAGCAAATCCCTTGTCACAGGGGTGAACAGCTCCTACCCAGTGTGAACACGCTGGGGTCTCAGGGGGTGGGATGAATCACTGAATCCCTTCTCCCACTCTGCGCATCTGAATGGCCTCTCCCACTGTGTGGGCTCACTGGGGACTCCACAGGTGCTGCGTTTGAGTGAATCTCCCCCCACACTGGGAACAAGTGAATGAACTTTCCCCAGAGTGAGCTCGCTGGTGTTTAAGCAGGTCAGAGGACTGAGTGAATCCTTTCCCACACACTGAGCTGTTGAATGGCCTCTCCCCGATGGGAATGCACTAATGTCTCCGCTGGTGAGAGATTTGATTGAATCCTTTCTCACACATGGAGAAGGTGAAGGGTCTAAATCCACTGTGCCATCTCTGGTGCCTCAGCAGATTGTAAGATTGAGTAAATCCCTTCCCATACGTGGGGCAGGTGAATGGCCTCTCCGCAGTGTGACTGTGTCGGTGGGTGTCCCACTGGGAGGGGTAAGTGAATTCCTAATCTGATTGAGTACATCCTCCTGTTTTCTCATTTGTTATTGACAGTCTCATTCCACTCACACCAGAGCCTGTTCCAGTGTTACGGAAACAACAGAATGGTCAGCTACATCTGGTCACCTAACTGATCACTGGACACGAACGGTTCACTCTCCACAGATGCTGCCAGACCTACTGAATTTTTCCAGCAATTTCTGATTTCCCAGCATTTGCAGATGTTTAGTTTTCCAATACTCATCTTGTGTGTTTCAGAGGGGTTTATTGATGAAATTAGATGGTTTTGAAAGTTGTACGTGAGGTCACACATCAGCTATGATCATCGTGAATGGCAGAGCAGAGGTGAGGGGCTGAATGGCCGCCTCCTGTTCCAATGAAAGTTACCCATCGGCAGCTTGTGGTAACATTTCCCCTCGCTGCTCACTTCACCTCCATGTCGAACACACTGTTACTGACTGAACAAACCTCCTGTGTTTGAACTAAACCTGCTCATGTTCAGTGGCTCCCTCTCTTGCCACCCGGGTTTAACTCTCATCATGGAATGCTGTCTTGTATTACTGCAGGAATGCCCACAAGGACTAATCCTGGATGTTCAAAGTTTGGGAGAAGATTTGTAGCTCGGGTGCTCGTTGTTGTGGTTCTGTTTGCCGAGCTGGGAATTTGTCTTGCAAACGTTTTGTTCCCTGTCTAGGTGACATCCTCAGTGCTTGCGAGCCTCCTGTGAAGTGCTTCTGTGCCGTTTCCTCCGGTGTTTATAGTGGCCTGTCTCTGCCGCTTCCGGTTGTCAGTTCCAGCTGTCCGCTGTAGTGGCCGGTATATTGGGTCCAGGTCCATGTGTTTGTTGATAGAGTCTGTGGATGAGTGCCATGCCTCTAGGAATTCCCTGGCTTTTCTCTGTTTGGCTTGCCCTATAATGGTAGTGTTGTCCCAGTCGAATTCATGTTGCTTGTCGTCTGTGTGTGTGGCTACTAAGGATAGCTGGTCGTGTCGTTTCGTGGCTAGTTGGTGTTCGTGTATACGGATCGTTAGCTGTCTTCCTGTTTGTCCGATGTAGTGTTTTGTGCAGTCCTTGCATGGGATTTTCTACACTACATTGGACAGCTGGAACTGACAACTGGAAGCGGCAGAGACAGGCCACTATAAATGCCGGAGGAAATGGTACAGAAGCACTTCACAGGAGGCTCCCAAGCACTGAGGATGTCACCTAGACAGGGGACGAAACATTTGCAAGAAAAATTCCCAGCTCGGCGAACAGAACCACAACAACTAATCCTGGCGTCTGTATCCCCTGGGATCCGCAATCACCATTTATTTCCTTCTTCCTCTTTCATTCTGGCGATTGAACTCTCGGTTTCAATCCATTCTCCTGTCATGCTCTTCAACATGTCCATGTGGGTGGACGAGGGACAGCTGGGATTTAATGAAGGTAAGTGGGGATTAGGTGGAAGCACAAGGAGAGGCGACAGCAAAGACAGTTCTCATTGTAAGGGCAGAGTTTCTCCGTAAGCCAGTGAGTGGTGAGGCACCTGAGTTTGTGGGCGGAGACAGATTCAATCAGGGATTTGGTAAGACACTCAGACATTGACATGTCCATCTGAGTGTTAACTCAGACAGACAGAAAGAAAGATGCACATTAAAATTCACCTTTGATGATCTGGGGCAATGAAACATGCTTCCAATCCAATGATTGCAACCTCAAATCTCTGAAAATACACACACAAAACTTTCTACTTGTACCAGGCTGTCTCTGAGCCTCCTCTTTTCTTGAGAAAAGCGTTTTGCGCTGTTCAGCCTTTTCTGGTGATTATAACCGCTATGTTCCTGTAAGATTTGTGACTGAACCTTTATTTTCCTGTTCCTTACGAGTGATGAAAGTAGCAGAAACAGTTCCTGACCTGTGAGGAGTATCTATATTTACAAATCCATTCCCACCCTCACATACAGTGTGAAATTGATGTAAACCTGAAGGGAAGGAGTGAGTGAGCACCCACAGAATCATATGTGTCAGTTGAATGAACCTGGCATGAGGAAAATGGGACAACAATCACAACTAGTTAGAATCACAGAATCTATTCGGCCCATCGAGTCTGCAATGACCTGCTCACCCACCCTACCCCCATAACCCCACATTAACCATGGCTAGCCCAACCCACATAAATTGCATACTGCGGCCATGTTAGCACAGCCAATCCAGTAACGTTGCACATCTGTGGGAGGGTCACAACTTACATCCAAATGCTCGGAATTGTGGATGAAGGCTCACAAATATTTGACTCTGACACAAGTGCTCTGCTTTTCAAAATAAAATCTGGGGGAAACTGCAACCAGAAAGATTTCTGATTATCTCAGGAGGAAGAGAACTCAAAACTCGCGCCATTGACCCAGGGGGCACAGTGATAGTTACAGAGGTCTCTGAACCATCAGAAATGTAACAGGTTGTGAGCAAGGTGGGGGTGAGACAAGGACATAAAGACACTCTGTCACACGGCCGAAGGCAGGAGAGATTAAACAGCACAAATGGTCGTCCCGCAAGGCCACAGTGGATAGAATTAGGGCTGGGAAAGAAACAAGGAAACAAGGTGTACAGCTGTCAGAGAAATATGTTAAAAACAGATTATAAAAGCATAGAGGGCAGAGTACAGTCTGAAATTGTTGCTCTCAATTGTGAGTACAAAAAGCTGTAAAGCCTGGGGAGTTTACAGCCAACACATACTCAGGATTGGCCAAGTGGCCTCGATCTGTGCTGTAACTTTCTGATAATTTTTTTTCTGCCATTTGTAGTTAAAGTCTGATGACGCTAGTAACTTTTCAAATTGGACTGGAGTTTAATATTCTGGAGGAGTGTCAAATAAATCACATTGATCACATTCTGCAGATCTTAGTCCATTACCCTGCATGTTCCAGCATTTCAGTTACATACATGTCCCCTGCCGATGGGACAGGACGTACAGGGATGGTGACGATGGTGTCTTGGACATTGTAAGCTATGATTCTGTGCGTATGACTGTGTCAGCTTGTTGCTTGACTAGCCTGTGTTCCAGCTCACCCAATAAGATGTTAGCAGGGTGAGACACGACAGTTGGAGCTCCTCTGCTCGCCAGTTCCTTTCATTTCTCCTTTTTAAAAATTTCTTTCTCCCTCACTCTCCAATTTGCAGACTCTGACACAAGTTTCTCAACATTGAATCATGACAATTTTTTTTTAAAAGAACATGTCTCTACAAGAAAACCAATGGAGGAAAATATATTATTCTTGCATCAACTGCATTTTTAAACAAAAACAATCCTGTTCAATAAACACTCTCATTTTTTTCCCTTCAATTCTATCAAGCGAGCTATTATATTTGATCCCTGAGTTTACCGATCTTAATAAATATCCAATCAATTTCAGAGCAACATGCTTACAAAGTATTGAACCAATGTATCTGTTTAGGTTTTAGCATTAGTTATTAAGTCATTACCATTACAATAATAATTGGTCTGGGTAACAAGTATACTGAGGTTCACAATTTAATTTATTGACTGTTTGAAAAATGGTACAGTATATCCTTTTTTCAGGATTCTAACAGTAGTTATTCAAGAATTTGCATGACAATAATTATAATATAGTTTAGTTTATCTTGCTAACAACCACAGTGAAGTTTATATTTGAATTTAATCCAATCTTCCCTAGTACCTAAACAGTAATATAAAACTCCATTTTATTTCCAATCACACACCTCCAAAAGAATCCATTATTTCTGATGCAACATGCACTATTAAAAATACGACTTTTGCTCATTTGAATGATCTGTGTTATCCCAGCCTTATAAATTTAGAAAAACCTAATTACTTTTCCCTGCCACAATTCCTGTTCATTTTTACAGATAGCACAGTCAAATAGCAAGATGAAATTTATCATTATTCATAAGTATGCTCATACAATTTTGAAAATCTATGTGTTGCTAATATACAAATGTTCATTTCCGTCCATAGAATATAGAACAGTACAGCACAGTACAGGCCCTTTGGCCACGATGTTGTTTCGACCTTTTATCCTCCTCTAAGATCAAACTAACCAACATGCCCTTCATTTACTATCATTCATGTGCCTATCCAAGAATCGCTTAGATGTCCCTGATGGATCTGAATCTACTATCACCACTGGCAGTGCATTTCATGCACCCACCATTACCTATAAAGAAACTATCTCTGACATCTCCCCACAACTTCCCCCATTCACCTTAAAATTATGCCCTTTTGTGGGGAAAAGTCTTCCATTATCCACTCGATCTATGCCTCTCATAATCTTACACAAAGCTATCAAGTAAACTCTCATCCTCTTTCACTGCAATGATCAAAGCCCCAGCTTCCTCAACCTTTCTTCATAAGACATGCCTTCCAGTCCAGGCAACATCTTGATAAATCTCATCTACACTTTCTCTAAAGCATCCGCATCCAATGTGTAATGAGGTGATCAGAAAAGAACACAATATTTAAAGTGTAGTCTTACCAGGGATCCATAGAGGTGCAGCATAACCTCATGGCTCTTAAACTCAATCTCCCTGCTAATGAAAGCCAACACACCATGCACCGTCTTAATAACCTTTTTTTTAGATTAGATTAGATCACTTACAGTGTGGAAACAGGCCCTTCGGCCCAACAAGTCCACACCGACCCGCTGAAGTGCAACCCACACATTCCCCTACATTTACCCCTTACCGAACACTATGGGCAATTTAGTATGGCCAATTCACCTGACGTGCACATCTTTGGACTGTGGGAGGAAACCGGAGCACCCGGAGGAAATCCACGCAGACACGGGGATAACGTGCAAACTCCACACAGTCAGTCGCCTGAGGCGGGAAATGAACCCGGGTCTCTGGTGCTGTGAGGCAGCAGTGCTAACCACTGTGCCACCGGATGTCAGTTATGAGGGATCTGTGGACATGAACCCCACGATCCCACTGTTCCTCCACATTGTCAAGAATCCTGCATTTAATCTCAAAATATGCATTCAAATTTGACTTTCAAAAATGAATAACTTCATATTTTGCCAGGTTGAACTCCATCTGCCACTTCTCAGCCCAGCTCTGCATCCTGTCAATGTCCTCTAGCAACCTACAAAAGTCCTCCACACTATCCACAACTCCACCAACCCTCGTGTCATTGGCAAACCTCCTAACTCACCCTTCCACTTCATCATCCAAGTCATTTGTAAAAATCACAAAAGAGCAGAAGTCCCAGAACTAATCCCTTCAGAACACCATTGGTCACCATGCTCCAAGCTGAAAACTATCTATGTAATCTCACCCTGTCTTCAATGGGCCAGCAAATTTATTATCTAACCAGGCAGGTTTTCCTGTATCCCATGCCTCATTACTTTCTAAATGAGCCTACCATGGGGAACCTTATCAAACACCTTGCTAAAATCCATATGCACCACATCCACTACTGTGTCCTCACCAATGTGCTTGTCACATCCTCAAATAATTCAATAAGGCTTGTGAGGCATAACCTGCCACTCACAAAGCCATGCTGACCATCTGTAATCAATCTATACTTTTCCAAATAATCATCAATCCTGTCTCTCAGAATCCTCTCCAATAATTTGCCCACAACTGTTATAAGACTGACTCATCGATGATTCCCAGGATTATCTCAATTGCCTTTCTTGAATAAGAATAATTTGCCACCCTCCAATCATCTGGTATGACTCCAGTGGACAGTGAGGGTGCAAAGATCATTGTCAAAACACAGTAATCCCTTGCCTCCCTTCTCATAACAACCTAAGTTATATCCTTTCTGGCCCAGGGGACTTATCTATCCCCATGACTTTTCAATATTTTCAGCACATTCTCAGAGTTAACATCGACCTGTTCGACCATATCAGCCGGTTTCACGCTGTTCTCGCAAAGAACAATGTCCCACTCACTCGTGAATACTGAAGCAAAGTACTCATTAAGAACCTCCCCTACCGCCTCTGACCCCAGCACAAGCTTGCTTTACTATAACGGGTATAAATGTGGAATTACGCCTTAGCACTGAATTAATGTAAAGATAACGCAGTGTATAATCACTCGATTACTTTGAATATTGAACTGTATTTTAACTGAGAAAACACAGTTGAATTGATTTGATTATATTTCACTTCAAGCTAACGTTTATTGTATTTTGAACCACAATACGAGTTTCATTTTTACATATATAAAACTTACTTAAAATTCATCGCACGTTTATGTACAGAAAATAGAATTATCATCTGCTTGCTCCTTCCTTTTTCAATGACTGTTCATTTTGAAATTGTGGAAGTTGTACATTGTTGAAAGGAAGGGAAATTGTCTTCAGCTGAATATTCACATTGAATGAATGATGCATTTTTAAATAAAAGTACAATGATCAAGCAGTTTTGTCAATTTGTCTTTCAAAGAATTGTCATGAGATTCCTGTTTATTTAAGATTAATATTCATTTATTTTATTGTTATTGTAAAATATTGCTTAAGTTCCAGTCCATTACACACAGAAACTACCTAATTAATTCCCATTCAAATTACAACAATAAACAGCTGATTAGTTTTCATTTGAGAAACCACATGAAACACGATATTGCAGTCCTGCCTTCCTGAGTGGGAACATTATGAAAGGAGCTTATGGAGCTGTGGTAGTGTCTCTATTACTAGACCCGAGGGAAGGTTTCAAATCACACCTTCATCAGTAATATATCAAGAGCTGCTCTGAATGGTGATTACAGAGTACCTGAGCGCAGATTGAACTGCTTTTCAATCCAACATTAAATCTGCATTTATCTATCATATCAATAATCACAAAATCTGATACTTATTTGAGTCAGGTTACCAAGAAATATGTGTTGGAAAATTCGCTTTAGCCACTTTGCTTTTACAAAAGACTTATATCTGTCCCTGTTTTCTCTAACTGAAAGAAATATGAAGAGGATTTTCACTTTTATAAAAAAAGGGGAGATGTTTCCCATATAAATTAATGCTTCTTCGATTTACGCCTTTTCAGATTATGTAAGGTTTCATAATAACGCTCTACTTTCGGATAGTGGGGATACCTGTATCTATTTCTGTCGCTTATAAGTTCCTGGAGAATATTTGAAAATGTTGCAGAATTCAAGATTACGATGTCTAAGTAATTAGATTGATTTTTTTTGTTGCAAAGGGGCAAGTCGAAACAATTGAAACACATTAAACATTATTATCTCGTGCTATAAATTGGAAATAAAGTTGATAGCTTCTTTAGTAATCTAACAAATGCTACCACCTATTACTTGTCAGTCAGCTGTTTGCCTACTTTGTAACTAAATGTTGTGATTTAGCTAAATATTACTCTGTCCTTTGATCAAATTGAATTTGTAATTGTTGTTCAGTTTATGAATTGTCAGAAACTTGTTTTTACTTTTCCATTCACCTGTTCATTTTGACCATAAGGTTGAAATGCTTTGAAAATATTGGAGTTTATTCGTTTAAAAATAAGGTTTGCACATCTCTCACATATCTCATTTCTTGGTATTATGATTCAAGAATGTTTCCTGGTGGAATTCAAGTAAATTCCAAACACTTGTTCACTTCAAATAAGGTCTTTAACACCCAGTTATCAATCTGTTGTTAATGTTTCAGCTGTTTACATTGACATTAATTAGGTACTCATTCAGAGAGATCAACTGACAATTATAAACTATTTGCAGGATTATTGAATTGAAAGAAAGATGCAGACATCCAAACATTTTTTGGAAGGAATTGCTTTTTCATTCAAATGTGTAGGCTGTTCAAGAATTCTATATTGCCTTCCACTGGTTTTCTTGTTGAGAAATCAAATTTATAGTTCATGTGAATTTTAATGTGTTCTGTATTTTGAAATTTGTATCAGATTTAAGAAGAAAAAGAGGAGCAATTAACATGGAAACTTTAGTGAATAGAAAGCACAGTAAATTAAATTGACAAAGACAACTTTTAGTATTATCTCTGAATATTCAGTCAAACATTTCTAATGTCAAAAGAGTGTGGTGCCGGAAAAGCACAGCAGGTCAGGCAGCATTCAAGGGGAAGCAGAATCGACGTTTTGGGCATGAGCCCTTCATCAGGAATCAGGTTGATACTCCTGCTCTTTGGATGTGTCCTTTTCCAATGCTACAGCTTTCCTCACTTTCTCCAAATATATTTAATGAACACGAACTGAAAATGTTCGCATCAGCAGTTGAACAAGACCAAATTAACACTTTTTTTTTTGCAATATTTACAGTGAAAACCTGTTTGAGAACATGCAACAAATCAGATCGAACACCGTTAGAACCCTTGGCCATTCATAATAAAGAATAACCATGCTTTGAATAGCCAGTATGTTGTATAACTACTGAACTGAAATACCAGAGGACAACGATTGCATTTATTGGAGGGAATGCTAACCAGATCCTTACTGTGATAGTGGGGATTGATCTCAGGAACAGTAAGATATTTACTGTGATTATTCCACTGAACAGTAATTAGATGGTCATGAAGATATTTGTGTGGCTTTATGTGCAGTGTTTTGTTTGAACATTGATTTCAGTAACATTGAGATATTTTACAAGATTGACAATTGCCTGTTAAAGATAAGTTTTGAAGGCAACATTTTTAAAAAATTGTCAGTTTTGTTTAGCGAAACACAATTCTAATTATATGGAATCCCTACTGTGTGGAAACAGGCCATTTGGCCCAACAAGTCTACACTGACGTTCTAAAGAATAATCCACTCAGCACCATTCTGCTTTCAGATTACTGGACATTTACCCCTGACTAATGTATCTACCCTACACATCCCTGAACAGACCGTGCAGCTTAGCATGGCCAATTAACCTAATCTGTGCATCATTGGATTGTGGGAGAAAACCAGAACATGCAAACTCCACACAAACATGTGGCTGAGGATGGAATCAAACCCAAGTGCATAACACTGTAAGTCACAAGTGCTAACCACTGATCCTCTGTTCTCAATGCCCAGCCCCCATGCAAGAAGTGAAACAAGTGAGAGATGTGCAAAATAAAAACCCCTGACAAATCATGAATGAACAATAATTAGAAAATTAATATGATCAAAGGACACAACAATATTCAGGTGAATTGCATTGTTTACAACAAATTTGGGAATGAGCTAAAAAAAAATCAGTCCAATCACATCGACTTCTTCATCCTTAAGACTCAAACATTCTCAATTACTTTACTGATCCTCTGTTCTCAATGCCCAGCCCCCATACAAGAAGTGAGAGAATTGAGAGACGTGCAAAGTCAAATTTCAAATGAACACTCTGATGTTGCCAAAGCGCACCAATCTTACATTCAATATGAATAGGTGAATGGAAAACAAAAAATAGACATCCCTGACAAATCATGAATAGACAATAATTTGAAAATTAATATGATCAAAGGGCACAACAATATTCAGGTGAATTGCATTGTTTAATTACAAATTTGGGAATGAGCTAACTAATGAATAACGGGAAGTGACATTTGTTTACTTCACTGATGATGAAATTGACTTGCTTTTCATTTTTGTAACACTGCAGAATAACAATTTATGTGCCTGAAATGTTTGAATTAAGCTGTTTCCAATAAAAAAAAATCAGTACATTCACATTGACTTCTTCATCTTTAAGACTGCAAAAATATCAAATACTTTCCAGGAATTTAGAACCAACAGAATTAGTTACTTTGGTTGCTTGGAAACTCGAAGAGAATAAACAGCAGATACTGTGAATTAGTCAATCAATGTGAATATTCAGCTGAAGGCAACACCCCTTCTTTGCAAAAATGCTCAGCTTCGAAAAATTCAAAATGCATTGTCATTGTTTAATGAAACAATACAGAAATGTTAATTCTTTTTCATGAGACTTAACAAAACGCAGGAATTTTACATGATTTTGTGTCATGAAAAATACTTAAATCTTATGATGATTAGAAATACAGTAAATGTTCTCATCAAAGTGAAATATATTTAACTGAATTCAATTATGTTTCTATGGGTAAAATAAGAATTAATATAAACAATGAATGAGAGATTGCACACTATTAGTTATTCATGTAAAGAGCTGTAATTCCACATTCACTGGATTGAATAATTATTAGGTATGAGCAACAACTGAATTATAAAATTCGATCAATGAATTTAGAAATAATGAGAAATTTCGTTTTGCTGTGTGACTGAGGAATATGTGCAAACAAACAGGAATTATTGCAATGAAAAGTAATTGCAGGTCTGTGAATTTAAAGTCTATGATTACGGAGATCATTCAAATAAGCAAACGTTACACATTCATAATTAATGTTGGATGGGAAGTCCTTGGATCCATTGTGGGAAACTTGACCTGAAAATAAAGTTTCATATTGCAGTGTTGGTACTCAGAAACAATTGGTTAAATTAAAATGTGAGTCTCACTTTACTTGTTCAAAACACTTTCTTAAATAATTGCGCAATTATTATCATGACAATGACTTGATAATGTTGTTATATGAGCAATTAAAATGATTCAATATTTCAAAAATACTTTGCTGTTATGTTGATTGGATATTTATTAAAATTGGTAAATTGTGGAATAAAATATAGTAACTACCTTTATGAATTGAAGAAAAAATGAGCCATTCAGTGATAATAGAAAAATGTTTTCTTTCTTTACTAAAAAATGAAGGTAACACAAGAAATATGAATTTCTATCAAATGGTTTTATCAAAGAGACCTGTTATTTTAATTGAGATGATTAATATTATGATCAGAGTTCAGACATTTGTGTCAGAATTTGGAAGAAAGCTCATAGATAATGAAAGTGAGCATGAAAGTGAACAAATGATGCAGTCAATGACGTTTGGTACATAAAGGAATTATAATAATTGTTCATTATTGTACAGTGATGAATAATGTTGGAATAGAAAAGACAAAAAGAATCAACATGTTCAAAACAGTTCTTTTCTTACAATTAAATGAAACCAATAATCATTTTGCAGAGCGCGTGATTTTCAAAAAAAAACAGTCATTTACTGTGTTATATAAATTGAAAACTACTTCCATTTTGCAAAAATGGAGATTTTCCTAAATTCAAAATTTAGGTTTGCTGAATTATACAACAAAAATGGTTGTAATTTGAAATATCTCTTGCCACAAATTTAAAATAAGTAAACTTAAAGATTTTTAGAATGACAAACGTTTGTTGTTTACAAGATTGTATTACAGTCAATATCCGTGATAAAGTAGAAGCATTGTTTTAAGCAACATAAATCATCTTTAACTACTGAACTGAAATAGAAGATATCAATTGCACTTGTTGCATGGAATAGTAAACAAATGTTTACTGTTATCATTGGTTTCAGGAGCAATAAGTTACTTCCTCAGGTTATTCTACTGAACAATAATCAGATGGTGATGGAAATCTTTGTGTTGCTTTATGTGTATTGTTTAGTGTGAACATTAAGTTCGATAAAATTGAGATATTTGCATGAATTAGGAACAGGTTGATAATTGGGTCTGAATGATCTGATTTAAAATCAGACAGTTTTTGATTTTTTTCGAGGATTGCTTAGTGAAACGTTGTTAAACCACCATGCAATCAATGGGATAAGTGAGAGATATGCAAATTGAACTTTCAAATGAACACACCCTGATATTTTCACACCATTTCAATATCACATTCAATATAAATAGATAACTGGAAAGCTAAAAACAAATCTCACACAATTCATAAACTGACCAATAATTAAAAATTGATAAATAATAGCAAGTGGCATTTGTTTATTTTACTGAGAAGTAATTGATCTTTTCTCATATTTATAGCACTGGAGCATAAAATTCTGTGCTGTTTTAACTAAGATCTACAGAACAACAGAAAATGAAAGACTCTCATGACTTTGTATATTTCAGCTTTATGACTAACATTCTCAAATATTTTCTGAGGAATCTTGATTGAGTGGAATTAGATACATTTTGCTATGAGTGACCAGAAGAAAGTACATTGCAGATACTGTGATTATTGGAATGGACGATGATACCTCCAAATAATCTACTGATATTGTGATTGGATATACAGTATTTGTCAGCATCGAAATAAATTATAAGCAAATCAATTCAAAGATGTTTCCAAGTTTAAAATAAATACAATATTCACAATGATTGAGAGATTGTACATTGCAATGTCCTTGCAGTATTTATTGTACAGAAGCATAATTCCACATTTGTAGCCCTTACTGGATTGCACAATTATTAGATATAAGATATATTAGCAACAAAGGGATTTTAAAAAATATGAATTCGTGAATTTGAGAATAATGAGATATCTCATCTTGATATTAGACTGAGTAATATGTAGTAATGAAGAGTAATATTGCAGGGAAAAGGAATTGGAGCTCTATGAATTTCAAAGGCTGAGATAATTGTTATATTTCACCTGACCAAAAATCAGACATTTACAAAGAATGTTGCAAGGGATATTATTGGTCGTTTGGTATGTGCATGGGCCTGAACAAATAGGTATTAATATAGTAGCATTGACAATAAGAAATAATGAATGACATTTTTTTAAAAAACACTGCATTTTTACCAAGTCTATGTTAAATTGCTGTGCAATTATTGTAATTGATAATTGCTTTTAGAATCCTAACAGATAAATTGACTTAATATTTTGAAAACACTTTGCTCTGATATTGATTGGATAGTCATTAAGATTAAGGAACTGAAAATTAAAGCATAAAACTTAGCTGGATGATGTGAAAAAAATCATTCAGCAGCAATTGAAAAAAAAGATTTTGTTTAAAAATGCAGGCAATGCAAGATTTATATGGTTCCAATAGTTTTCTTGAAGAGTCATGTCAATTTTGTTGATGTAATTTTAATTACAATAAATGTTTTGATATTTATTTCAGAATTAGGAGGAAAAGAATTATGTCATGAAAGTGACTATTATTGTGAACAAAATACAGGGTCACTGACATTTGATACGGAAAGAAATTCTCATAATTGTGTGATTATTGTTCACTGACATCTAATATGGGAGGAAAAGGAGAATTGTCAACATTTTCAAGCAATTTTTTTCTTATAATGATTTGAAAATAAAAATCATTTTGGAGGGCAATTTGTTTGAAAAAAGGAAACAGTCATTTCATATGACATTTGAGCTGAAGACTCGTTCCCGTTTCCCCCATTGTAGTCTTCACAATAATTTAAAACTTCGTGTTGGTTGAACGAAAGAACAAATGGATATAATCGAAAGGTTTTCTTGTACACCAAAAAAAGTAAATGAAAAGCAATTTTATCATGAAAATTATATCGATCTGAATATAATAATTTCACACACAATAAATGTTTGTATTGAATTGAAATGTCATCATAGCTGTAGAATTGTTTTCACCTGGCAGGGAATGAGGACTCAGGAGGCAATCTGAGCTCAGGCATGTGGAAGACGTTTACTCATGCAGCAACCAGTTAATGAAGGGATCGTCCCCCGAGGCCAATCTCGGAAGGGAGATCCATAACACACTGTAACATGTGCAGTAAAAAGCAGCATTTTTATGGACTTTCTGCATCACAATGGCCACATGCAATGTGATTACAGCCCTTCCCTCCTCATCTAGCCACCCAATTGAAACACATAATCGCAGATGGGCATTCTAATGGACATCCCGAGATTTCTATTGGGATCTTTCCATGCATCTTATTGACTTAGATTCCAAAGTTATTCCTGAACTCCCTCAGGCATCTTAGGATACCTTATCAGTTGAGACATTTTGAGTTCTGCCAATCATTTAATTTTATTTTATCAAAGCCAATTACTCCTCATATTGTTCACTGTCTTAATTATATATGTACAAAGAAATATAAAAGACAGTTGATTTTCGCTTACTTGCTATAAGATTAGTAATATGACTTGTGTTATAAAGTTTGTTATATTGTGTAAAATTATACAGCTACTCTTTCTGTCTGGACTTTAAAATTAATGAGCAATCAACATCATACCATGAAGTTAATTCCTAAAACTAGCTAACTTCAAATCCCAGTCTACATGCTTTTCTATAATGTTTTTAGTAGGCATTGGTTACATATATCAAACCTATGTTGCAAATTTCCCCTATTATACTCAAGAATCTGTAATTAGAACCTATGTTTAATATTCTGAGTAACTGTAAAATAATAACTATATCTGACAAATGAACTTTTCTGTTGTCATGATAGCTGCTTAGTGAGTTAACTGGGCTGCACCCTGCAGCTGCTGTTTATTCATTTACTGGGACAATTATCCTTTCATTTATGAAGATCAGGATCGGTCATTTGTCTGTATGTCAGCATGCTCTTATCAAGAAATGTCAGGAATGCTGTAGCCCTGGCGTTGGAGTAGGTCCATTGGTAGTGTGCTTTCTTTTCATTTAAGGCTGGAACAGAATGTTAGTCTAGTTTATCACCCCCCCCCCCCTCCCCCCCGACACCTTGTATTTTAGTTCTGAGGTAGGCTGCCTATTTTTGATTGTCAGGCATTTTGTATGAGCCAATATGGACCATTCTATTCCAGGTGGGGGCAGGCCATGCCCAGAACATGAAATCAACTAAGATTCAAGTATTGAAATAAAAATCATCATTCGCTACCATTGGTTTCAGTACAATGCAATACGTTTACGTTACTGAGCCTTAATTTCACACTTAAAGCTCGATATACTGGATTTGATCAATTCTTAAATATTAGATATAAGCAACAATTAATCTTAAAAACATTTCATAGCAAACTTAAAAATGATTAGAAATTTCATATAGCTGCCCGTCATGTGTAAAAATGAGCAGCATTTATTGGAGTGTAAAATAATCAGACGTCTCTTAATATGAAAGGCCGAATATTAATGCAATGATTTCTGTGAACATTCAGATGAGAAGGGAACAGATATTATCTGTGAGTGTTGGATAAGGAATCATTAATTAGTTTGTGTTTGTGTTATCCTGGAATAAAAGAACTATTATTCTTCTTTTAATATTGACACTAAGAAATAATGGATTAAATTAAAATGTGAATTTGACGATGTTTGTAACAAAACCTAAACTGAATTACTATGTGATTTTTGGAATGGCAATGAATTGATACTTAATTTTCGAACTTTGGCAAAATAAATGATTCAATATTTCCAAATGGATTTGCTCTGATGTTGACTAGATATTTCTTCATCTGTCAGCTGAGAATGCAAATTCTGGCATGATGACATGGAAAGACATTAGACATTCAGTGAACATTGATCAGAAATGGTTTGTCATTCAAAATTCTAAGATCTTCAAGATTTTTCTATACTTGGTTTCTCTACTTTTCTTCTGGAGAAATATAATATATAATAAGAACAAATTCTGCATTGTATTTAATCCATGCAATTTTTTATATCATCAATACTTCGACATTTGAGTCAGAATTATAATGAAAATAAGTCAATAAGGAAGATTTATTTTCACAGAAGCATACAGTCAACAGCATTTATCAATGTATTTGTTTCAATATTGTCTCTGAATAAATGGTTAAATATGTTTAATGCGGATCTGTTGACAATGTAATGAACCACAATATCATTTTTATCATAATTTTTGGATTGGAAGTCTATCAGAAAAAAAATTATCCTATATTCAGGACTTGCTTCATCTCGATACATGTTACATGTAGTATCCTCAGGCAGAAGTAATAATGTGTTATCAATAATCTGGGAACGATGTAGTGTGTAAATTATAATAAGGCGTCTCTTACATATGTTTGGATCTGGTGAGACTGTGATGTTTGCTGTGATTATTCATCCTGAGAACAATAAGGCACGTACAAAGTGTTTTTCACCGAACAGTAATTAGGTGGTCTTGAAGACCATTACAAGTACTTTGATTTCAATAATGTTGAGCTGATTACCATGATCTGGGGAAATGTTTCACAACATTTTACCAAAATTCACGATTCTAAGCATTCAATGGGTTTCATGCAAACACTCAAGAATCTGTAATTAGAACCTATGTTTAATATTCTGAGTAACTGTAAAATAATAACTATATCTGACAAATGAACTTTTCTGTTGTCATGATAGCTGCTTAGTGAGTTAACTGGGCTGCACCCTGCAGCTGCTGTTTATTCATTTACTGGGACAATTATCCTTTCATTTATGAAGATCAGGATCGGTCATTTGTCTGTATGTCAGCATGCTCTTATCAAGAAATGTCAGGAATGCTGTAGTCCTGGCGTTGGAGTAGGTCCATTGGTAGTGTGCTTTCTTTTCATTTAAGGCTGGAACAGAATGTTAGTCTAGTTTATCACCCCCCCCCCTCCCCCCCGACACCTTGTATTTTAGTTCTGAGGTAGGCTGCCTGTTTTTGATTGTCAGGCATTTTGTATGAGCCAATATGGACCATTCTATTCCAGGTGGGGGCAGGCCATGCCCAGAACATGTCGTCATTCTCAAGTGAGGTGTCTAATGCTCAGGCAATGGCTGAAAGTCAAGGTGCCAGGAAGTCTGTTTCAACCTCTCCAAAACACAACTCTTGGGCTGGTTGTAACAGGGTCTCCCGAACCTTTGTGAGCTCTTTGACCGGGCTTTCCACTGTTTTCTGGAGTTGGTTACTTTGTCTACTGTCTCCTTTAGTTTGACCTTTTTAGCTCTGCTTTCCCCAGCTGTAGGAATATTTAGAATGTTCAATTATGGGCCACAGGTCACTTGACCTTAGCAGACAGATAAAATATGGTTCACTTATTGTTGTAATAACGAATTGAGAATGAATCTTTGCATTTTAACAAATAAAATGTTTCAATTTTATCAGTGGTTTGCAATGACATTGATTAGATAGTCATTAAGAGGATCAACTGACAATTATAAGCTAATTGCAGAATTATTGAATTGAAAAAGGATACAGACGTACAGAGATATTTTGGAAAGCATTGCTTTTTCATTCTAAAATCTTTGTTGTTCAAGAAGTCTATGTAGCTGTTCATTGGTTCTCTTGTCCAGAAGCTAATTTATAATTCATATCGCTTTTATTGTGCCCGGAGTTTTGAGATTTGTATCAGATTCAGAAGAAAACGAGGAGCTATTAAAATGAGAACTTGAGTGAATAGAAAGCACAGTAAATTTAAATTACAGAGGAAACAGAGAGTATTTGCTCCAAATAAGCAAATATTTTTAATGTCCGAAGTGTGGTGGTGGAAAAGCACAGCAGACCAGGCAGCATCCATCGAGCCGGAGATTCCCGATGAAGGCTTATGCCTGAAACATGGTTTCTGCTGCTCCTCAGATGCTGCCTGACATTCTGTGCTATTCCAGCACCACATTCTTGACTCTGATTTCCAGCATCTACTTTCCTCACTTTCTCCAAATATTTGTAATGGACATGAACTGAAAATGTTAGCCTTGGCAGTTGAACAAAACCAATTTTACACTTTTTTGTGCAATATGTGGACTGAAAATTGTTTGTGATCATGCAACACATTCGGACATATGGACAACTCTTCCGTTAGAATCCTTTGCCCTTCATAATAAAGAATAACCACTGCTTTGAACAACCAGTATCGTGTGTAATTACTGAACTGAAATACCAGAGGGCAACTTCTGCATTTATTGGAGGGAATGATAACCAGATCCTTACTGTGGCAGTGGGGATTGATCTCAGGAACAATCAGATAGTTATTCTGATTATTCCACTGAACAGTAATTAGATGGTCATGAAGACCTTTGTGTGGCCTCATGTTAAAAAATATTGAGATATTTTACAAGATTTAGAAACACTGATAATCAAGTGTTAAAGGTATTAACTAAAGTCAACTTTAAAAAAGTTAGAATTGCTTAGAGAAACGCAATTAAACTATTGTTGAATCCCTGTTAGCACAGTGTGGTAACAGGTCATTTCATTGAAAAAAATGACCCTCCAAAGAGTAACCCAGTCAAACACTTTCCCAACCATATTCCTCTACATTTACTGCTGACTAATAAACACATCCCTGAACACAATGTGCAATTTAGCATGGCCAGCTCACCTAATCTGCATGTCTTTGGATTATGGGATGAAACCACAGCAAAGTCACATAGACTTGGGGAGAATGGGCAAAGTACACAAAGACAGTTACCCGAGGATGGGATCAAACTGAGATCCCTGGCACTGTGAGGCAGCATTGTTAATGACTGAGCCACTGTGCAACTATATGCAATAAGTAAAATCAGTGAGAGGTATGCAAAGACAAATTTCAAATAAACACCCTCCGCTATTGTCAAAGCACATAAAATTTACATTCAATACGAATAAAGGAATGGAAAACAAAAAAAACTCCAACAATTCACGAATGAAAAATAATTAGAAATTTAATTTGATCAAATGTCATTCCAATATTTAGATGAATTGCAATTTTTAATAACAAATGTAGGTAATTAGCTGACTAATGAATAATTGGGAGTGGCATATGTTTACTTTACAGATGAAGAAAGCGACTTGTTTTCTCTCCTTGTAACACGGCAGAATAACAATGTGAATGTCCGAAATGTTTGAATCAAGCTCTTTCGAACAAAAAACTAATCACTTACGATCACTTAGCCTTTTCACCTTTAAGACCACAACATTCTCAAATATTTTTCAGGAATTTAGAACCAGCAGAACTAGTTAATTTCTTTTCTTGGGAACTCGAAGAAGAGAATAAACAGCAGATACTGTGAAGAAGTCATTCAATGCGAACATTCAACTGAAGACAACATTCCTTCTTTCTAAAAATGTTCAACTTTCAAAAATTCAAAATTTATTGTCATTGTTTAATGAAATAATAAAGAGATGCTGATGCTTTTTCATTGGATTTTGTTGCTTGAAAAATGCTTAAGTCTTAAGTGTTAGCATTGAAGTGAAATATATTTACATTAGTAAAACTATGTTTCAACAGGTAAAATAAATATTGATTGTTACAATGAATGAGAGATTGTACACTGCAATGCATATGAAGAATTTACATGATTCAATATTTCAAAAGCACTTTGCTGTGATGTCGATTGAGTATTTATTAAGATCAGTGAACTAAGGAATAAAACATAGTAGCTAGCTTTACGTATTAAAGAAAAAATGAGACAATCAGTCATTATTGAACAAAATTCTTTTCTGAAGTCAAAAATATATGCAATATACAAATTGCGAATTTCTTTCCACTGGATTCCTTGTAGAGATGGTACGTTGATTAATATTATAATCAAAGTGTCAGAATTTGGAAGAGAATTAATAGATCATGAAAATAAACAAACAATGAAGTCACTGCTGGGTGGTATATGAAGCGATTGTAATAATTGTGTCATTATTGTACAATGATGAATAATGTTGGAATTGAAACAACAAACAATTCAACACTTCTTTTCTTACAATGCAATGAAAGCAATAATCATTTTGTAGCATGCATGTTGGAAAAAGCAGTCTTTTAATATGACATACAGTGAAGACTAACCTTTTTGCAAAACTGTAAGAAGTTCATAAATTCAAAATGTAGCGTTTGTTGAATTTGCAACAAAAATGGTTATAATTTGAATTGTCTCTTGCACACACACAACAGAAGAGGAGCTTAAAGATTGTTAGAATATTTTTTTAAAATTTTCCAGTGTTATTGTATTACAGTCAATATCCATGATAAATTAGAATTATTGGTTTAAACAACAAAAATTTTCATTAACAACTGAACTGAAATATTAGATATCAAATGCACTTTTTGCATGGACGAGTAAAAAAATGCTTACTGTTGTCATTAGTCTCAGGAACAATAAGATACTCAGGTTATTCCACTGAACAGTAATCAGCTGATGATGAATATCTTTGTGTCGCTTTATGTGCACTGTTTTGTGTGAACATTGACTTCAAGAAAATTGAGATATTTACATGAATTAGGAATAGATTGATAATTGGGTGTTAAGGATCTTATTTAAGATTAGACTTTTTAAATAGTTGATAGAATTGCTGAGCAAAACACACTTCAGACATCATGCAATAAATGAGATAAGTGATTGTGAGAAATGAAGTTCAGTCACTTCAATAACTTCAGTCCGGAACAAGACATGAATCAGTAGTATTGTTTATTACGCTGATGCAAGAGGGGTGTGGTGTCCACTGTCCACAAGGCACACACACACACTGAATTTAACGAGTACACAATATTTATGTAATTCGTTACTCTTCCCTCCTCCCATTGCTCCTCCCCTGTTTACATCGATTTCTAATCTAAACCGGCTGTTTATCTCTGAACTCATCCAGCCTCGTCCCTGACAAAATGTTTATCTCTGGCCTCACAAGGCCGTTTGACCACCTCCCTCTGTGGTCTTATTGTTATTTATCCTTCTTCACTGCCATTTGTTTCCGTGCTAACCAAAGCATAATTTCTTTTTATTCTTTATTTACACCGAGCCTCATGACCTTTTGATGGTGTTTTTTTTTGTTCCTGCTGAAGTGGGAAACAGATGCCTGTAACTGTTTGTACAGGCATATCGAGCTTAACCTACACCCCTCCCCTCACAATACCTTAACTATTTGTCTATAACATCTACCATAATTTGCAGACACATTTCATTCTTGTATGCACATTTTAGCTAATACAAAAGCAATAATATATTTCCTTCACATAGTTTTCATTCTTGTTAACTCGGCTCTTGGCTGAAACAATTATACATTGGTGTGAGTTCATTTACCTTGAATAAACAATTATGATTGCAGAAGTAACACTGCTTTACAAATAGCCCACAGTGATAAATATGCAAAGTCAAATTTCAAATGAATGCACTTGGATATTTTCACAGCAGTTCAATCTCACATTCAATATAAATAGGTGAGTGGAAAACGAAAAAAAAATTAAACACAATTCATAAACAGATCAATAATTAAAAATTGATTAATAAAAGGATTTGGCATTTGTTTATTTGACTGAACAATAAATTTATTTTTTCTCCTCATTTTTATAGCACTGGAGCATCAAGTTCTATGTACTGTTTGAACTCAGCTCTTCAGAACAAAAGAAAATCAATTAATATCGTTACTTTGTATATTTCATCTGTATGACTGCAACATTCTCAAATATTTTCCAACGAATATTGATTGAGTGGAATTAGATACATTCTATTATTAGTGACCTGAAAAAATAAATAGCAAATACTGTGATTATTGGAATGAACAATAGATTGAAACATATCTAATATTAGGTTGAAAGGCAATTCAATTGATTCTTAGATATTTTCTAATCAACATTCAGAGCTGCTCTGACACAACTCTGTGTAAGGTTGGAATTGAAACTGTACCTCCTGGTCTGGTAACAGAGACACTATCAGAGCTGCACAACATTCCTTCATAATGTTTCCAACCAGGCTGGGCAGGTCTACAATCACATGCTCACTGTGGTCACTCAAGTGACAAATAATCAGATGTTTATTGTGATAATTGGATAGGAATTAAATGGATGGATCCTGTGTGTAATGTACTTAAAATTAAATAGTAATTTACAATAATGATGAGAGTTAATAGATGTCTTAATTAAATATGATTTTATGATAATTTGTGGAATGACAACTTGACAGATTTGTGTGATTACTGTAAATTGATAAATAAAAATGAATACATCATTCTACATGTTCATAATAGTTTCTCATTTTATAAAATGCAACGTAAATTTTGTTTGTTCTACATGTAAATTGGAACAAAATGATGAATTGGTCAGTCAATGGGACTATTCAGCTGAAGACAACTTTCATTGTTTCTGAAAATGTCTGATTTCTAAGAAGCCACCATTTCCCGTGAGTGTTTAATGAAACAAGAAAGATGTCAATCCTTTTTTTGTGTACTTCAAAAAAATTCATCGGAATTTAAATAATTGTGCACAAGAAAAATATTCAACTATTATTGTGATTAGAAGCACAATAAATGTTAACATTGAAGTGAATTACAATCAAATCATTTCAGAAGTGTTTCCAAGTTTAAAATGAAAAGCAATATTCACAATGATTGAGAGATTCTACATAGCTAAGTCCTTGCAATAGTTATTATATGGAACCATAATTCCACACTTACAATCTTTGCCAGATTGAACAATTATTTGATATTAGCAACAAATTGATTTTAAAACTACTATTAATGAATTTAAGAATAATGAGGTATCTCATCTTACTATTCCACTGAGTAATGTGCAGAAATGAAGAGAAATATTGCATTGTAAAGTAACTGGTGTTCTCTGAATATCAATGACTGTGATGACTGTGATCTTTCAAATGAGCAAAAGTCAGATATTTACAAAGGATATCGCAAGGGCAGTTATTAGTCTTTTCTGGGTGTATTGGGCCGACCAAACAGGTTTTTATATTGTAGCATTCACAATAAGAAATATGGAAAATATTAATAACACATTAACTTAGACTTCGTAACAAGCCCAAAGTGCTGTGTAATTATTGTAATTGTTAATTGTTTCTAGAATATTGATAGCTAAATTAACTTAATATTTTGAAAGCACTTTGCTCTGACATCGATTGCGACATAATTAAGATTGATAAACAGAAAATTAATATAAAAAAGTCACTTTAATAATTATAAAAAATACTCAGCAACAATTGACACAGTTCAACATTGGGTTTTTTTGTTGAGTCATGTTTATTTTATTAATTTTTATCGTGATAAATGTTTAGACATCTATGTCAGAATAAGGAAGAAAATAATTAGACCGGGAAAGTGAGTACTATTGTGAACAAAAGGTCAAATAAATGACATTTGGTACAGAAAATTATTTTGCATAAAATGACTGATAATTATGTGATTATTGTTCATTGACAACTAATGCTGGAAGTAAAAGAAACAGACTCTAACATTTCCAAAGCAGGTTTTTTCTCTTATAATGAAATTAAAATACAAATCATTTTGTATTGATTTGAAAAAGTGTCACATAATGTGATATTTGAGGTGAAGAATCGTTCTTTTTCCCCCACTGTAGTCTTTTCACTAATTTAAAATTTAGTGTTATTTGAGCTAAAGAACAAGTGGGTGTACCTACATTGTTTTCTTGCGTACAAAAGAAGTAAATTCAACAACATTTTTAAGTTTCGTAGAGTTAATTAGCAAAATGCATTGAAGCTATCATGCATGAAGTGAGATAAGTGAGAGAGAGAGACAAATTAAATGTTCAAATGAACACGTCGATATTTTGAAAGCATATCAATCTTATGAATTATGAATTGGTGGATGGAAAATAAAAACATATTCCTGACAATTCAAGAATGAATAGTAATAAGAAATTTAATTTGTTCAAAGCACATAACAATATTTAGATGAATTGCAATATTTAGTTACAATTGTAGGTGATCAACTGACCAATGAATAATATGAAGTTGCATTTGGTTATTTTGCTGAAGAGGAATTTTGACTGTTTATTTTTTCATCTCTATAATACTGGAGAATAAGGATTTATGTGCTTGAAATGTCTGAACTAGGTTCTTTCAAACAGAGAAAAAAAAATCAGTGAGTATCATTTCTTAGACTCTTCCAACTTTAAGATTGCAACATTCTCAATTACTTTTTCAAGGAATGTTGAACTAGCAGATATGATACGATTTATTAGTGACCTGAAGAAAATAAGTAGTAGATATGGTGATGATTGAAATGCACAGCAGATCGAAGTATATTTCATGTTGGTTTGAAAAGCAGTTCAATCTATGCCAGGTATTTTCTCATGAATATTTGAAGCTGCTCTGACACATCTCTGCTGAAGGTGGGAATTGAAATCATTCCTCCTGATCTTGTTGTAGAGACACTGTCAGAGCTCCACAGGGACCCTTCATAATGTCCCCACCCCCGGAAGGGTAGGACCATAGTCACATGCTTACTGTGGCAACACAAATGAAAACGAATCAGATGTTTATTGTAATAATTTGTATGGGAATTAATTACATATTTTCTGTGTGTAATGAACTGACAAAATGAATTAGTAATTTACAGTAAAGTTGTAACAAAGCAATAATGACTTTAATTAAATATGAATCTCATGAAGATCCATGAGAGGAAAAAAAGCCTAATAATTTGATCATTGTTCACTGATGAACAAAAATCAGTAAAATAGTTCCATATGTTCAAAGCAAGTTTTCACAGAATGAAAAGAAAATTAAAATGCTTTGCAACATAAATGAATAGGAAAATAAATGAATTAGTCACACAATACGACTATTCATCTGAAGACAACTTCCCTTCTTTCCCAAAATGTTCAAATTCCCAAAGTTCAAAATGTACTGTGACTATTTCATGGAACAATAGAGATGTTAGCTCCTTTTGTTGAACTTCAAAACATCACAAGAATTTTAAATTATTTTGTTCCATGAAAAATGATTAACTTGTATCGTGTTTATAAATATAGTAAATGTTAACATGTAAGCGAAACATAATTCAATCAATTCAACTTTTGCTAGGGTTAAAATAAAAATTGATATTTACAACACACACTGCAAATCTTTACATTATTTCATGCATGAGCCATAATTCCACAGACATACCCTGAACTATATTGAACAATGATTAGATAATAGCAGCAACTGGATTGTCAAAATTCTATCAGTTAATTTAAGAATACTGAGAAATCTTAGTTGATTATTTCACTGAACAATGTGGAGAAATGACCAGGAATTATTCTAATGAAAAGTAATTACAGTTTTCTGAACGCTTCAGGCTGAGATTACCGTGATCATTCAAATGAGCAATCATCAAATATTTACAATGAGGCATTGAATGGGAAGTCATTGGTTCCATTATGGAATCGTTCAGCTGAACAGTAAATTGATTTTTATATTGTAGGGTTCGTACTCAGAAACAATTGATGCAATTAAAATGCGATTCTCACTATATTTGTTAGAAAGATTAACTCCAATAATTGTGCAATTATCGTAATGGCAGTGACTGGAAAAACAACATTATAATCTGAAAAAATAAATTGATTTAATATTCTAAAAGCACTTTGCTGTGATGATTATTGGATATTCATTAAGATCGATAAACTGAGGAATACAATATAATGGCTAGCTTTATGGATTCACAAAAATGATCCATTCAGTTCTTATTCAGCAGAATTGTTTTTGGGTCAAACATGCAGGATTACAAGAATGGCATGTTACCATCCATTGGTTTGCTTCTTGAGACGTACTTTTAGTTTATATACTTTTGATCATGACCAATGTTTCGACATTCCTGTCAGAAGTAGGAAGTTAATAAGTATATAGTGAAAGTGTATATGACAGTGAATGTAAGATACAGGGAACTTCCATAATTTTGTGATGATTGTACATTGATAAATAACTTTGGAGTAAAAAAAGTAAATCAACATGTTCAAAGCAGTTTTTTTGCTCATAACAAATTGAAAATTAAAAAAATCCTTCTGCAGTGCACATGATTTGAAAACGCATCAGTCACCAGTCACAAAAAACATCGGCGCGAGACAATAAAACCCTTATGAAGGGTATTCTACTCAACAGTAATTTGAGGACCTTGAACATCTTCATGTCATTCTTGCAAAGAACACTCTTATTATTCCTAAAGATTTATTATCATAAATATTTCGGTATTTGTATCAGAACTAGGAAGAAAATGAGAAGCAATTCACATGAGTATTTTCATGAGTGAAAGTCAAAATAAATTTACAGTGCCATCTTTCATTATTTTCTCTGAATAAGCAGATAAAGATTTTTAAGGTGCAAGCTCAAAGTGTTTTCACCTACAGTTGTACTAAGCCAAAATACATCATTTTATTTTGCGATACTTCAACTGGATTGGAAATCTGCTATGTATGCTGATGTTGCGTCCTCGCTCATTTGTAATAAAGCATTGTTTTTGGTTTTAGTAAAATGTTTCGTGTGCAATTACTGAAGTGAAATATAAGAAATCAAGTGCATTTATTGGATGGAACTGCTCACCAAATGTTTATTGTGGTTCTTGTTCTCAGAAACAATAAGATACTTACTCAGGTTTTTCTCTGGAGCAGTAATTAGATGACCAGGAAGACATTTGTGTAGTTGTGTGTGCCGTGTTCAGTGAGCATTTTTTTTTCAATTACAACTATATTTTAAGAATATAGGAAGGGATTAATAATCGTGTGTTAAAGATCTTAATTAAAGTCATATTTTCTTTTAAAAATTACAAGAATTCTTTTGTGCAACAATAATTTGGAGATTTCGGTATTGGACTAGGGTGGACAAAGTTAAAAATCACATGACACCAGGTTATAGTCCAACAGGTTTATTTATAAGCACTAGCTTTAAAGGCTATGGCTCTGCATCTGGTGATCTGGTCTCTTAGGAGAGACACTACTCGAGATACACAAGTGCCTTTCATTATCGTCCCAACAAGGAAGGGTGGGATTATAATCAATTGGGATTACTCAAATGAAAACTAACCAGTGTTCATTCCGATAATTGGGCTGGGAATTAATTAGACTGTTTCTGTGTAATGGACTGAGAATGAAATAGTAATTCACTATAATAATGGTACTAAGCACATATGCTCTTAGTTACAAATTAGTATCAGAATAATTGGAAGAAAGATAAATCGACATATCATGAGCTTATTGTAAATTCATAAAAAATACAACTGCTGAATACGTTTAAAGCAGTTTTTCTTATAAAGAAAAAGATAATGAGAATGTTTAGCAGTCGGACGGAATCGGAAGAAAAGGTAACTGTTCAGCTGCAGACATCTTCTCTTCCTTCCACAAATGTATAACTTGCAACAATTCCAAATGTATTCTGATTGATAAAGGAAAGAGCAAACACCTGTAAATTCTATTTTTTTGTTCACAAAAAAGTCACAAATTTAAATAATCTTACTGTGATCAGAATTACAATAAATCTTTGTGTTGAAGAAAAATATAATCAAATCAAATCAAAATATACATCGATATTCACAATAATTGGGAGAGTGAACACTGCAATATCTTTCCATCAGTTGATGTACTGAGCCATATTTCCACTTTTCTATCCCTGACTGGATTGATCAATGGTTAGATATTAGCAATAACTAAATTATTAATATGGTCTCTGTGAACTGAATATTAATGAGAAACTTCACATTGCCGTTTGGACGAGCAATGTGTCGAAATAAACAGTAATTATTGGTGAAATGTCATTAGATATCTCTTAATCAATGAGGCTGTGATTACTTTGATTGTTGAAATGAGTAGTATTCCAATATTTCCAATGAGCATTGGATGGAAAATTGATGCTTTTTGGTGTAGAGCTGAAATGTTTTTTAATTGTAGTATTGGCAGTAATAATCAATGGATTAAATTATGATGTGCATCACACCTTACTGAATATTTTCAAGTTTTCTAACAAGTTTCTAGTCCAATCTTCAATTTAAGAAAGGGTAATTTTGGCTCAGCACATCAGTAACTGCAAACATTTTCAACACATCTCCAAAGTTTTTAATCTTATAATTTAAAAAATATCAAAAAATTACCTCTGTAAATGTCATTGACTCTATCTTTAGATTATAGTCAAGTTCGTTCTCTACTTAGTTTCTTCCTATTTCTGACACCAGTGGCTAAATATTGATTAGATTAAATGTCATATGAGTGAGGTATTAGTTTTCTCTGAAAGATGTGTGCAGCACAGGAATGGGTCCTTTGGCCCGTAACGTTGTGCTGAATATAATGCAAAAGAAACTCATCCCTTCTGCCTATCCTTGGTTCATATCCGTCCAAATTATCTAAATGAACATTAAATAGCCTTAATGTATCTGCCTCCACCACCAACCCTTGAAATTCATTCCAGACACCTACAACTCCCTGTGTAAAAAGTAAATGCCCCTCACATGCCCCTTGAACTTCCCCTCACAACCTTAAGTGCATGCCTCATAGTTTTGACGTTTCAACTCTGGGAAGAAACTTCCTGACTGACAACCCTACCTATGTATCTCATGATTGGATAGACTTCAATCAATTCTTCCCCTCAGCCACCACCACTCCACAAAAAAGCAGCCTCTCCAAATCCAGGCAGCATCCTGGTAAACGCCCTCCTTGCGATCTACAAAGCCTCCATACCCTTCCTGTAATGTGGCGAACAGAAGTGAATACAATACTTTAAGTATGCCTGAACCAAAGTCTTACAAAGTTGCAAAATGATATCCTGACTCTTGTAACCACTTCCCTAACCAATAAAGGCAAGCATGCCATTTGCCTTCCTTACCACCCTATCTACTTGCATGGACACTTTCAGGGAGCCATGGTCTTGAACGCCAACATCCCTTTGAACAACAAAGCTGTTCAGGGTCCTGCCATTAACTATCTACTTTTCCTTAATATTTGAGCTCCCAAAGTGTGACACCTCACACTTGTATGGATTAAGCTTTACCTTTAATTTCTCTGCCCATAGCTGCAGTTTATCTTTTTACTGTTGCATTCTTTGAGAACCTTCTACATTATTCACAACTGCACTGAACTTTGTAGCATCTGCAAGCTTATTAAATCACCCAATTAGGTTTTAATTCATGTCACTTCTATATATTTGTATCGTAACCAGAAGGGTTCCAGTACAGATCCCTGTGGAAAAAAGACAGAAAATGAGGGAAATTTCTTGAATAAATGTGTTTTTTCAATGACAAAACAATTCTGATTAATAATCTCTGAAGTTGTAATTTTTGTTTTAAATTAACCCAATATTTTAATTCTCAGTTTACTGATCTTAATGAATATCCAGTACAAATAGCTTGGAATATATTGAATCATTTTAAGTGTTGAGTTCTAACATTAAGTATTATTTGATTGTCATTTCAATTCTCACACCATCATGAGATTCACATTTTAGTTGAATCCATTATTTCCTAGTACCAGTATCACAATGAAATATTAACATTCTTTTCAGGTCAACACACCTGCAATCAACCAGAGTTTTCTCACCCAACACTCATAGTAACTATCTCATTCTCTTTCATTTGAATTCTCGTATTAATGGAAGGATTATTAATCAGCCTTATCAATTAAGAGATGGCTAATTATTTTTCACTTCAATATTTCAATTTTTTCAGATATACTGCACAATTACATTGCAATAAGGATTTTCTTATCAACCTTAAATTTGGTTTCAGCCATTTTAAAACTAATTATTGCTAATGTCTAACTGGTAATCATTGTTTAAATGCAATATATCCAGCTGTCAATGTGGAACAATGGCTCAATACATCAACTGACAAACAATATTGCACTCTACAATCTCTTAATCTTAGCAAAATAATTTTCAGTATGGAAGCTTAGTTGGATTGAATTGGCTGTGAGCAAAAATACATTCTGAGGAAGGGTCACTGGACCCAAAGTATTAACACTGAATGCTTCCCACAGATGCTGCCAGACCTGCTGTGTTGTTTTCCAGCAATTACTGATTTTGTTTCTGAGTTCCAGCATCCACAGTTTTTTGCGTTCTTGTACTGATTGTATTTCACTTCAATGCTAACATTTCTATATTTCTGATTATTACAAAAGAGCTAACTATTTTTCACATTAAACATTATTTAAATTTCATGTGTTTCTTGTGTACACAAACCTGAATTAACAAATGTTTGCTCTATTCTTTTACAATAAATCTTGAATTCTTAGAAATCACAATTTTGTGAAACTGAGGAAAGTTGTCTTTCGCTGAGTAGTCACGTTGAATGGCGAGTGCTTTATTTCCAATTCATGTGCGTTACAAAGCAGGTCCATGTTAATTTATGTATATGAATAACTGCTACAAACATATTGAATTATTTGATTATCATGAGACTTATATTTATTTAAGATCATTGTCGCTTTATTCCATCACTATTAGAAATTAGGAATTCTTTTTATCCATTACACACTGGAAGTGTCTCATATAATCCTAGTCCAATTATCACGATAAATATCTGAGGAGTTTTCCCTGTGAGTAACCACAGTAAGTATGTGATTAGAGTCCTGCCCTTCCTGCATGGGAACATTATGGAGGGTTCTGGTAATGTCTGTACTAATTGACCAGGAGGCAGGCGTTCAATTCCTACCTTAAACAGAGATGTGTCAAAGCACCTCAGTGTTGATTAGAAAATATCTAAGTGTCAATTGAATTACTTTTCAATCCAACATTTTCTCAACTTGTATCTGTTGTTGATTATAATGGTCACAATATCTTGAAGTTATTTGCTTCAGGTCACTGATTAAAGTATGAATGTTATTAAGGTGAGGGGGAAAGTTTTAAAAGGGATCTGAGGGGCAACTCTTTTCACAACGCGTGTTTGGCATATTGAGATGAGATGTGAGAGGAAAGGCAGCGGCTTGTACAATTACAACATCTAAAAGACTTTCGGACAGTTACATGGATAGAAAACATCCAGAGGGATATGGGACAAACACAGGAAAATGGGACTAGTTTAGTTTCGGAAACCTGGCCGGAATGCCAAGTTGGGCTGAATGGCCTGTTTCCGTGCTGTATCCGTCTAACTTTCTACAATTCAAACTTGACTGTGATAGGTAAAGGAAAGCAAATACGGGTATTAATTCTATCTTGTGTCCATAAAAAAGTGACATGAATTTTAAATAATTGTGTCACATGAAATAGTTCACTCTTATTGTGATTAGAAATACAATGAATGCGAGCATTAAAGTGAAATATAATTGAATTAATTCAACTGTGTTTCCATGGTTAAAATAAAAAATGATTTTCACAATGATTGTGAGTTTGTACACTGCAATATATTCACATCAGTTCACGTACTGAGCTATTATTGCACATTTATACCCCTTACTGAACTGAACAATAGTTACATATTAGCAACACATAGATTTTTGAAAATATATCAGTGCACTTCAAAGAAGGAGATATTTAATGTTGCTATGTGACTGTGTAATGTGTAGACATGAACAGCAATCATTGCAGTGAAAAGTAATTACAGTTCTCTGAATTTATAAGCCTGAGATTACTGTGATTATTCAAATGAGCAAAAGTCAGTTTTCAAAGCATGCTGGATGCAAAATCATTGGTTCCATTGTGGGATACTTGACCTGAAAACAATAGTATTGTCACAATGGATCAAATGAAACAATGGATTAAATTAAAATATGGATCTGACTATACATGTTAGAAAGACAAACAAATTATTCTGTAATTATTATAAGGATAATGAATTCATAATAAATGTTGTAATCAGAACAAATATGTTGACTCAACATTTTAAAAGCACTTTGCTCTGATGTTGATTAGACATCATTAAGATCGGTAAACTGAAGACTAAAATATAACAGCTGGATTGATGGATTGAGGACAATAAATGAGCCATTCAGTAATTATTGAAAAGAAATGACTTTTGCTCAAAATGCAGACAATACAGAAGTAATGTATTTCCTTCAATTAGTTTACATGTAGAAACGTATGTTTTTAAATTATTTAATTTTATCCTGATCAATCTTCAAACATTTGTGTCTGAATTAGGAAGAAAATAAGGAGATAACAAAATTTAATTTCAGAGTGACCACAAGATACAGTCCATGATATTTGATAGAAAAAGGACTTTGCATAATATTGTAATTATTGAACGTTGATAAACAATTAACTCCTCAGGTACTGAAGCAGTCCAACCCCAAGAACAACAAGATCTGGACAATATCCAGGTTTGGGCTGACAAGGGGCAAGTAACATACCTGCCACACAAATGCAGGCTGCGACCATCACGTATAAGAAATGACCTAACTACCATCACTTGACAATCAATGGTGTTACCATCACTGAACACCCACTATCAACATTATCCTGGGGATAATCATTGATCAGAAACTGAATTGGAATCACCAAACAAACACAGTGGCTACAAGAGTAATTCAACTCCTGGCTCCTGAAAGCCTGCCCAACAGCTACCAGGCACAAGTCAGGAGTGTGATGGAATACACCCCACTTGCCTGGATTAGTGCCGCCCTAACAACACTCAAGGAACCCATGGCCACTTCCATCTCGAAGGACAAAGGCAGCAGCTAGATGGAAATACAGCTACCTTCAAGTTCCCCTCCAAGGTACTAACCCACCCTGACTTGGGAATATATTGCCATTCCTTCACTGTCGGTGGGTGAATGTCCTGGAAATCCCCACCCCAATGGCATCGTGGGTCAACCCACAGCAGGTAGACTGCAGCGGTTCAAGAAGACAGCTCAGCACCAATTTCTCAAGGGACGGGCAATAAATGCTGGGCCCAGCCAGTGACAACCAAATCACATCAAATAAATATTAAAATAATGTCTGCAAGATCAAAACAGCTCCAACGCTGTCCTTGCTGCAATCTCTGCCTCTTCTTATTGACAAAGATAAAAGGTTATCTTGCTCAACTTTCTCATCAATACAGTATTCCCCCCAGCCCTCTCTTATACCAACAGCAGCATTTCCATCACCAGCAGCAACTCCGCTTAAAATATTTTTGTCAGTAACTTTTCGTTAACTGGTTACTTCAATTACAATGCAATCTCTACAAACAGACCAAGTACCTTTCAGGTGACAACAAATTTTCTAACAACTTTTCTTGATCTCCCTCTGCCATTCTTTTTGGGTATATGAGGTAGGGAGGGATTGGATCACCACAGTGATGTAAGATATATGTAACACAGTGAGACAGGAAAGCTAGTATGGCTCACGTTGACTCTTAGACCCCACACAGTGGAACAACACATTCACTGCATAACAAACACAACACAACATTTCAACCCGGCGTGAGAGGAATAAATTGTGGATCGGTTGGACAGGCTGGATTTGTTTCAGCCGGAGTTTGGGAGATGAGGGGTGACATGACTGAAGTGTCTAAGATCCTGAATGGTCTGTTAAGGAGGATGTGGAAAGGATGTTCCTCTTGTGGGTCATACGTGAACTCGAGAGAACTGCTTTAAAATTAGATTCACCCTTTCAGGACAGAGATGAGGAGATTTATTTCCTCTCAGAGGGTTGTGCAACTTTGGAACTCTCTGCCCCAGAAGGTGGGCTCAATGAATATTTTTAAGACACAGGTTGATAGGTTCTTATTAAGGGAAGTTGGGGAAGTTGGAACACAAATCAATAACAGATCAGGCCTGGCCTTATTGAATGATGGAGTGGACTTGAGGGACCGAATGGTCACCTCCTGCTTCTTTCTCACATGTCACAGGACTAAGAGCTTTGTTGAAAATTCATTCACTGGATGTAGGTGCCACTGGCTATGGGTAGCATTTATTACCCAGAGGGCAGGTAAGAGTCAACCACATTGCTGTGGGTCAGGGGTCACATGTAGACTAGATCAGGTAAGGATGGCAGCTTCCTTCCCTAAAGGACATCAGTGACCGAGATGGGTTTTTCCTGACAATCGAGAATAATTTCATCAATAGACTCATAATTCTAGATGATTATTGAATTTAAACTCCTGAAACTGACTGACCCCGTGGCTGTCAGTGAATCCAACACAAGTGAATGGAAAGATTGCTCAGAATCTGGTTCTGTAACATTCAACACAACCAGGAAATGGAAAGTGAATAATTAGCTGAAAACAAGATCACTGCTCTGTTAGAGACAAAATCAATCAATGTTCAGTTATTGACCATTATTGACTCACAGAATATTCTAACCTGCAGAATCACAGTAAAAGGGGAAAGTAAACAACATTCTTGGCAAAGACATAATGAACCAACTACTTGTATAAAAACAGCTCAGAACAAAGGGGCTGATAGAGATAGAGATTGGAATTATTTAGAAAAAAACCCTTCCCTGCTGATGGTGTGTACTAGAAACCATTCTCAGAGTGATCTGCCACTTATTTCCTTTGAAGAGAATGTGTTTCCCCTCACAAAAGGAGGTGTGTTGATCACTTACAGACTGACTTACAGACAAAGGAAACCTGATCAGGGACTCGCAGGTTAATTAAGCTATTAGTGACAGTCCATTGCACGCAACAAGAACTCAGACCACAACAGATTCTAGTGAAGCCAACAATGCAATGAAAACAGCGAACTGGTCTTTATAAACATGCAGCCTCTCTCAATCCCAGTCAACTTCTCAACATTTTAAAACTATTAATATCAATGAATATATATTTGTTTCCATTCCTAATTTCCTCCAAAAAATGTATCTGATTATTCTCTTCAAAATATATTTTAAATGGAGTATTCCAAATCACAATTCATTTCCAATTATTCTTAGTGAAAAACAACTTGCAAACTAAAATAGTTTTCATGTCAATAATGACACTGGAAACTTTGTTATGTAGCTTAACCATATTTCCAAATATTGTTTTGGTTCATTATTGCAGAGAAGCTAAAATTAATGTCTATTTATTTTCTCTGATATCCTTCCATTACTTTATTCCCTAATAACAATGCATGGCGTAATGGGTGACAAACATTAAATAAAATTCAATTTTCATTGCAAGAACTTGTTCAAATAATCACATATTATTCAGTTCATTCATTGTTGTTGACTATCAGTTATTTTCATTGTAAGATCATGTTAAATTCACTTAAATAATCAAAATAGAATTTTCACTTCTATAGATATGTAAAGTGAATGTCAAATTATTAATATTTCAAGTAAAACCAAATTCACATTTTGCTCTGTTTTATTCCAGGAATGACAGGATGTGTTACATTATTATGGGAAACAGGAACAAGTGAAGGTGGTGGCTCTCAGACGTGAGGCCTTAAAGCCAAATGGCCAGGTGGTAGTTACAGTGGTGGGAGGTACCTAGTGCCCCGCTCTCCTCAGAAGGCAGTGAGGATGGTGACACTGACTGGAACGGGTTAGATGACAAAGCAAGCACCCACGTATGGACAGAGGGACGACAATGGGTGGGATGACCCACCGCCCTATAAGGTCCAGAAGGCCCTCTCTATGGCACCACTGGGCATCAAAGCTCAACTTAGACAGTAGGGAGCAACAAAGGGAACTGACAGAAACCAAACCTGAACCGTTCACCCGCTGAATAACAGATGTTGGTGAATGAACACCCAGCCTGATAGAGAAATGGTAATAACGGGCCTTATTGGGACAATATGGATGAATTAGTAGAGGTACACAGTCTCACCGAAGATGATGTATGGACCCTCCCTTGGCCTAAGATGCCCTGAAGTGTACAGCAGAAACTGTACCTGCAATGAGAGAATGGGGTGCGAGCCGGTTCCCCCCAGAGTACAGCTGATGCGTGGCGCCAGGCCTTTACAGATATTGCAGGGACACACTGGCGAGGGGACAGGCTGAATGGGCTAAAATAACCTTGGTGACTCAGGGACACAAGAGTAATATCAAGGATCACACAGAGAGGAAGCCTGAGGTGTGTAATGACCACGGGGGATTACCAAACCCCAACCTGTGATGATGAAATCGGTTTGATGTATTTAAAAGATGACATGGGACCCCATTTAACTGTAATTATAAACATGGGACTCTCAGTGGGAGATAATTCGAACCACATTCTGAATTGGGCCATGAGAGCTGAGGCAAACACAGAAACACAGGGGAATAGCTGCAGTACAGGGAGGGTAATCAGACCCACAATGTTACATGGGAAGCAGGAAAGGGCACATCGACAAGGAACGTAGGCACAGAGAGGGAGATTGTTCATATTGTGAGTGGCCTGTGTTCATGTAGATATATGCATAGCCCATGAACATTCATTGACGTGCTGTTAAGGGGCCAATACGATTCTAACACCAGAGCATCTTTGTCAGTTACCGATAAGGATTTACCCCTCACCCCCTCAATTACTAAAATGAGAGCAGTCGGAGAGGGAACCTAGGAACCTGGATGAAGCAAACCTGCCCCGATGTAGAGCGGAAGTATGACAAAATGTATTCAGATATGGAGGTGTGAAACTCAAGAAGGGACCATTCTGGGAGTTGTTCCTATTTATTCTAAAATGGCAACTATTGACATCAACACCCGAATTTAAACATGGGGATGCTCCGGCCAGGACTGGGACAGAAAGAAAAGGAGAGGCAACCTCTCCGGAGTAGCTACATTGCAGGGAGACTGGGACAGTCAGAGAATCTGGTGGGTTATAGCTCGGACCCACTCAGCGGTGTGCGTAACTCAAACAGGAAAGTGGGTTGTTATCTATCGACTCTGTAGAGATCAAGGGCCCTCTCACTCCCCACACAAATGGGATCTCATCAAAGCTGGGGCTGAAGAGGCAGTAATTGTGACAGTGATAGATTGACAGAAGCTGGAAATAGTCTGGGTCCATACCTGTGGACATTGAATGGCAGAAGAGAGTGGTGTTTACTGACCGAGGAGAACAGGCCACCAGGATACTATTACCTCAGGGATCACGCAATATTCCAGTATATCCCTCCGAAGTAGTATTTGATGCATTTAGTCACATTGATCATACCAACACCTCATCACCTCAAGCAGTGAGAAAGAACATATCCAGTTATTAAACAGGGTATTGGATCAGGTTAGCCAGGCCAGGCTTAAAATTAATGCACAGAAAGTGCAACTGGGAAGGTAGGGAGAGACGGAACTGGGACATCATATTGGGGAGATCAAATAAGGAAGGGAGAGGGAACAGTCCCAGCGGGAACAAAAACTATGATTATAAAACTATCCACCCGCACACCGTAAAGGGATCAGGCAAACTTTAGGATTGTTTAATTATTGTGGGAATTTGTGGGGAATTCTCCAGAAATAGAGAACCATCACGAGCCCTGGCAGAAGCGCGGACATTAACCAGGGGTGAGGGAGGCAAAATGCACACAGTCAGCATGCCTTTGGGCTAGTCCATGACTAGGCTCGGTGAAGGTATATCACCCTGTCTGTGGGCACACAGAGCATGAAGAACAGGTCAGAGAGTTAGTGGAAGCAGCTAACTTTCCCAGTGAAGCAGCAATAATAAAGATTAGAGCTCACAGGAAAGTAGAAACCCCACACCAACGGGGTAGTGAGCATACTTACTGAAACAGTGCAGACATTTGAGGAGGATGCAGTGGCCCTAGCTACAGAAGTGAGAAAGTTTAAAGACATTTCCAGAAACAGTCCCATAGCAGGAGAAACAGGAATGGGAAAAGAGTGGGGCAATAATAGGACATAGGATGATCCAGCAGTGCCACTGTATAAGATAAACATTATTAAAAACATTTCATGGGCTGGCCCATATTGAGCAGGATAAAATGCAATATCGGATGATCAACTACAGGGGTGTTCTGGAGCAAGAATATTTTGAGTATAATATGTCTCTTCTTTAGAACACACTGTAAGTTGATGCATTTTGAGAGAAGCAATGTAGAAAGGGAATATATATTTGAATGGCACAGATATAGAGAGCAGGACAGCAGGAATGGGGGACAATGTGTACAAATCCTTAAAGGAGAGAGAACATAAAGTGTTTTGAGTAAACGTATGGGATGCTGGGCTTCATTAATGGAGGGAATGATAACATACTCATGGAAAAGATGCTGACCGTTGACAAAGTTCGAGTTAGGTCACAGTCAATCATTGCATCCAATTGTGGTCAACAGATTCCTGGTCAGGATGAGGAAGTTAAAATACCACAGAGGGGCCTGTTCCGTACTTTGCTTCCCTTTCAGGATGCATTGGCGACTCAAGGGTTAAACATTCTCCTGCGAAAGGTCTTACTGCCGTATTGTAAGAGTACAAAGCCTGTAATCTTCCAATACAGACTGAACACCTCAGTAGGGGTGAGGCAGACTGTATCTTCGAAATAGAACCTCTTGCAGCCACACATGTGGATTCCACCATAACCCCAGATAGAGCAATTTGCCCTTTCCAGGCAAGACTGAGAGCCCTGGGCACAACCCTGTTAAACTGCCTCCTGCTCCCAACGTCTTACTTCCCCTCCATATGAGCATAGGTAAGTGAATCCCCCATTTACTGAAGGAAGTACCCTTCTGCCTTAATCTCTTCCTGTCAACACATAATCATGGACAATATGATAATCAGTTTCTGTAATCCATCACACATTATCACAGGACATTGGCATTCATCAAGCTTTGTAAATTCATAATTACCAGCTTTAAACTAGGTAATGGCAATCGCCCTTGTGACTGATATGCCTTTGTCTAATTCTTATTAAATATACTGTCTCTGTGGGTAAGGCAGAGATTCGTGAAGATGAGTCTGTACAAGTAGTCACTCGGCTACTTTAGAGACGCTTTGAAATTCTTGCCAGCTGTCCGATAATAAAGCTACTGCTGTTTTACAGAAAACTTGTGTCGTCTGGATTTGTGGAACAAAACAGACATTAACAAGGAAGGATATGAGTGATCTTCAGGGTGTGGAGTACAGACTTACTGGAGTGGTTCACTGATGAAGAAAATGAAGTCACTGGATTGATTTGAAGAGATTGCTATTTTCTTTGAAATAAACAAGTTAAATATATTTTTGATAAAGCTGTATAAGATTATAACAGACCTAGATATAGCAGACAAAAATATCTGTATTTGATAGGTGATGGCACAAGAATTAAGACCAGTTGTAAGGTTTTTAGACAGCAGGAGATGAGCAAGTGTTTCTGCTGATTGTATTGGCTGGAAATATGCAGAATATGCTGCCTATTATGGTGGTGCAAGCAGAGAAGATCAACGATTGATAAAAACAATTAGATCAGTTCTGATGGAAATAAAATTGTAGAGTTTGGGGTACGTATGGGGAATGAGAATATTGGATTCTGCTACAGAGAGCCAGCTTGGATTTTATGGGCCTCTTTCTGTGCTATAATGCATTTTATTTGGACTTGCTTAACTTGCTCTGGTCACCGATTAAGTTGTCATTGAGGTAAATCTGCTCAGTGTTCCTACTCCGACCAATACAGGCTGTCCCTCCACAGCAGGAGATAATGTTTACTGCTTTATACTGGGTTCTTGGGGGGTGGGGGGGTGTGCTAACGGTGTGTGTAACAGTCTGCTAGCACTATTCTGAAATGGCAAAACACCAGTGCAGCCAGACGAGGGACAGACCCTGGAAATGTGGGGAATGCCAGAAGGGAATTCTTTACCCATCCCACCTGGAAACTGGCCAAACCAGTCAGACTGGGGAGCTCTTCACCTGTTGTGTGTGTGTGTGGGGTGGAAGGGATTCACTCAGGCATCCATCCTGCTGAGACACCAGTCAATTTACTGATCGCCACAGTTGAAGGGTTATTTTCTCTTTTTCACGCCAAGTAATGAACAATGGTTTTGGCAGCTCATAAAGTTGTGCACATAGAGATCTTAGCTTTGGTAATGTTCACAACATTGTTGAACACGTACAGATTCAGACTGGGTACAGATTTTTATTTTCCTTTATTCATTCACAGGATGAGGGTGTCGCTGGCCTGGCAGCATTTACTGCCCATCCCCAATTGCCCAGAGGGCAGGTAAGAGTCAACCACATTGCTGTGGGTCTGAGGTCACAACGTAGGCCAGACCAGGTAAGGATGGCAGCTTCCTTCCTGAAAGGGCATTACTGAACCAGATGGGTTTTTCTGACAATCGATTAATGGTCATCATTAGACTCTACATTCACAAGTTGCTTTTTTATTGAATTCAAATCCCCCCCATCTGCTGCAGCAGGCTTTGTACCCAGGTCTCCAGAACACTATCTGGGGTTTTAGATTAACTGTCTCGCGACAATACCACTCGGTCAATACTTCCCCACATCGCTGTCCATCTGCACAGAGTGAACAGTGGTTTTCTGGTTCATCAGAACAGGGTAATCACACATACGTTTGCTGAATGATTACAGGAGTTGGATGTTGATGGGCTATTGACACCCATCTCCGAACCATGTATTCTGGGGTTTGTTTCTGGAGATGATTGGAAGCATCATCAGTCTTGTTACCTTTTGGGGATAAAAACAGTTTCAATGAGTTTTCTGCTAAATGCATGGCAATCAATTCTATCTCACAATTCTCAGGCAGATTAGTTTCTTTTGAAGGGCTCTCCATCTCCCCAACCTCCTTCATCCTCACCTCCAATACAATAATCTCACAGAGTCTCTTTGTGACTATGAATGAGACAATCTGATCTGCTGCTTCTTTCCCAACTCCTCTGTCAAGTTGGATCTTAAACTCCCCTTGCTGCAGTTGTGATCCTGCATCATTGTACAGTGTTGCTCGTATTTCATGTCTTGGCCTAATAGTGTTCATGATACTTCATGTAGTATATGGGGCCAACAGTGTAAGAGTTTAGCTCTTTCCTTCCAACAACAGCAGTAGAATTGTACTCCAGCAAAACTTTCAGAATCACGCCCCCCCCCCCCAATTTTCCCCAACTTACCTCTTACCATCAAACCAGAGTATCAGTCCTCATTCAACTGAGAGAATTCAGGAGGGCATGTCAGTAACAGCAGCATGAATACCTAAAAATGAGGTGTTAACCTGATGAAGTTACCAAAGAGGACTACTTGTCTTCCAAACAGCATAAGCAGCAAGTGATAGACAGAGTGAAGCAATCCGGGAAACAACAGAACAGATCCAAGATCTGCAGTCCAACCAAATCCAGTTGTGAATGAAGTCAGAGCACAGCTGGAGTTCTGAGGACAGTTCTCTGCAAGATATTAACCAACAAGAATGTCAGACTGGATTAATTATCATAAAACTCAAATCTGTTTGATATTCATATATTTACAATCAGTGTTCAATTCACCAAATGTAGCTGAAGGTAAAGATAATCTTCAAGTGATTGTAACAGTGGAGACATCTGAATACTTGATCAGCAACTTAAAGCCTGTTGTGTTTAGGTAGTAATAATTTTGAAGAGATTTTTAAAAATAAGGTGACTTGAGTGTAATGGAAGAAATTGATTGGTGGGTAGCTGATAATGTTGTTTTAATCTGAAGTTAATTTAGGATCAGTTAACAAATAAACACATGGTAGGGAATCCCAGTCCCATGGAGTGCACATCCAGTTCCACGTGGGAAAACCAGGACACTTCTTGTGTGAGCGACAACCACAGGAACACGGAGGTGACAGGGGAAATATCAGGAACACTCGTTTGACTGCGGTTAAAGTACTGCCCACACTTCTGATCCCCTTATTCCAGGGTTACTGTGATCACACCAGAGAGGGTACACAGGAGATTGATCACAATGTTTCTACAATTGGAAAATTTCTGCTCTGAGGAAAGGTTGGATAGGCTGGGGATGATTTCCGAGGAGGATGAGGTGAGATTTAATTGAAGTGATAAAATGCTGAGGAATCCAGATTGAGTGGATAGGAAGGAGCTATTCATTAACTGAGAGGTCAAAAACTGGAGGATTTAGATTGAAACTAATTCTCAGAAAGAAGGGGAGGGGAGAATTCATTTCACTCGGAGATGGTGGGGAGTAGGAACACATTGATGGGGTGTCAGAGGCAGTAACCAGCATCACATTAGAATAAAAGGACATGGATGTAACTGAGATGCTGGAACATGCAGGGCTGCGGACGAAAGTCTGCAGAATGGGATCATTGTGATTTATTTAACATTTCTCCAAAATATTAAACTCAAGTCCAATTTGAGAATTTATGATCATCTGACCTGAATTCCAAATGTCAGAATACATTTATCAGAAAGTTACAGCACAGATCAAGGCCACTTGGCCTATCCTGCATGTGTTGGCTGTAATAGAATGACCCAGGCTTTACAGCGTTCTGTACTCACCAATGGGAGCAACAATTTCAGAGTGTGTACTCTGCCCTCTATGTGGTTATAATCTGTTTTTTCAATGTATTTCTTTGGCAGCTGCTCACTCTGTTTCCTGGTTTCTTTCCCAGCCCTAACTCCATTCCCCATGGCCTTGAGGGACTACCATTTCTGAAACTTAATCTCTCCTGCCTTCCCCCGTGTGACAGACTGTCTTTTTGTCCTTGTCTCACTCCCACCTTGCTCACAACTTGTTACATTTCTGATGGTTCCCAGACCTCTGTGACTTCACTGCGCCCCCTGGGTCAGTGGCACGAGTTTTGAATTCTCTTCCTCATGAGATAATCGGAAATCATTCTGGCTGCAGTTTCCCACAGATTTTCATTTGAAAATAAAAGAGGATTTGCGTCAGAGTCAAGTATTTGCGATCCTTCATTCACAATCCTGAGCACTTAGACATAATATGTGACCCTCCCACAGAGATGCAGGTTTGATGGATTGGCCGTGCTAACATGGCCCATAGTGTGTAGGTTAGATGGGTTGGGTTAGCCATGCTAAATGTGGAGTTATGGAGGTAGGGTGGGACAGCAGGTCATTGCAGACTCGATGGACCGAATAGTCTCTTTGTGCGCCTAAGGGATTCTGTAATTCTAACTAGTTGTGATTGTTGTCACATTTTCCTAAGTCCAGGTTCATTCAACTCAGGTACACATGCTATCTTTTGTGTTTCTGTGTGTGCCCGAAGTGTTAGGTAAGGGGTAAATGTAGGTGTATGAGTGGGTTGCACTGCGGCGGGTCGGTGTGGACTTGTCCACAGTCTCCATGATTGTGCAGACTCAGTGGAACAGCCATGGGAAATGCAGTGTTACAAGGATGGAGTGCTCCAGGTGGGATGCTCTTTGGATGGTTGGTGGGGTTTGATGGGCCAATACTCTCCTGCCACACTGTTGGGATTCGATTCTATGATTGAGGATAAAGGCTATTCTATGATTGAGGATAAAGCAGGGTGTCCTTGGAGAGGAGCAAGTGGTATGGATCAATGCTCTCGATGCCTTTAGATAGAGGTGGGCATCGCAGGGGATACAGTGCTTTACCTCCACTGCTGCCCCCTCACCCCTAACTCTACTTTGATTTGGTCCCTTCCCACTCTGTCATTTGTAATGGTTTGCTTTGCCTGTAATGGGCTTTGTTTGTAAATATTCAATTGGTTACACGGGTGGTTTACTGCTGGTGATTATATATTAACAAAAACCCAAAATGGTGTAATGATGAATGTGGGAAGGTTGCTCAGCTGTGTGTGATAACACTTCTGGGGGGGAAAACGCTTCACAGCTCACAGAAGGAGAACTGAAAAGATGTTAAATCAAACCAAAGGTTCAGACAGGGAGGGAATATTTCCCTGGAGTTTGAGTAACTGGAAAGTGATGGTGCCCGGGAATAGACAGGATTTTGTTTCACACGGCGTTTGAAAATTTTAAAAACTGCTATGTTCAGATAGTTTCATTTCTTTTAGTTTTATTTATTGTGGAATAAATAGCTACAATATTTTAAAACCAAATTCACAAACCTTCTGTTAAAGACAAATGTTAAATAAAATCCATCAAACCATCCCTCACAGAAAACTGATGTGGAGGTGCAATCTCCTGGAGAATCCCTGCTTACTTATTCCTACCCGGGCTCCATGGCTATATACATACCTGGAGATAGTAGCAGGAGGCCATTCAGCCTTTCAATCATGCTCCACCATTCAAGGGGAAACAGCTGACCATCCAGCTCAGTCTCCTTTTCCTGCTGCGTTCCAATCCCCTTTTATGACTTTATCTCTAAGAACTATATCTAAGTTCTCCTTTGGCTTCACTGCTTTTGTTCCAGTGACGTTGCTGTGTTACTGTGTGGGTGTAGGCAGGGGTAATGTGATGGTGCTGCCTCCTGGAGGATGCACTCAGCGTCCCTCATCATCCTGCAGGAACATCAACTGGGTTTCAGCAACTAGAGATAGAACCCATTTCCAGTATATGGGCATCACTGGCTCAGCCAGCATTTATTCCCCATCTCTCGTTACCATTGAGAAGATGGTAGTGAGCTGCCGTCTTGAACCATTCACAGTCCATTTGGCGCAGATAGACCGACAATGCTGGGAGGGAGCGTGTTGCAGGATTTTGGTCAAGTGATTCTCCATCTTTGGTTCTTCAAATGCTGGTTAACTTTATCACGATCGGCACATGAGTTTGAGATTTCAGTCTGCAAATCTTCACCATCTAGCACCCTGTATAAAGGAATATGTACAGATTAGAAATTCAGAGCAGACAATTCTAGCTTCTCTGGAATATCTTTTTCCCCTTTCTTCCGCCAAAGCTGTAACGCTCCAGCCCACTTACACTCTCCCACCATTCTGCCTTTGCTGTCCCTAATGTACCTGCCCCCATTCTCATGGAGTGACTGGTAAACAGACCCATGCCACCACTTCCTGTCCTGGTTAGACTCTGCACCCTTTCTGGGTTTACTCCATTTCCCTTCAGTTACTGCAAGTCAATAATGTAACATGAGAATAAATCAAAAGGAAACAGAAAGGGTGGTAGCAGATCCTGTACAGAAGAGGAACCTTCAGTCTGGGAGAATGGGTCAGACCCTTCTTTGTTTCCCATTGGTCGATTCCCAGCATTATGACAAGTAGGGGATGGAACTTGGGCCCATGTGGGTGTGGTGACACTTTGACGCCCCCAACCCATCAATACTACAGGCTGATACGTTCCTTCTCCAGCCAATCACAACGTCAAATGCTTTCTGCTAATTACCCCAAAGCACATGCTCCAAAATCCGCCCATATTCTGTACATGTGCAGTGCTGGGCTTCCCCACACACGCGTGGTCCCTGCCTCAGGGATTGTGGGAGATGTAGCCCCCATGAAGCCACTGGAGACATGTTTATGGATAGTGAATGAAAAGTGAGAGCTGGAGGGTCTTGTGTATAGATCCCCATTCAGACACGGGCTGGTACTGGATTTTACTGAGACATCTGCTTCCACAACCTGATTTCTGACATAAGGAACATTGATTTAGCCAATTGCGGAGTGGGGAGGTTAATAAGGGGTAGCAGATTTTAAGCAGATGTAGCTCAGTGGTTAGCACTGCTGCCTCACAGCGTCAGGGACCCGGCTTTTATTTCAGCCAGAGGCGACTGTGTGGAGTTTACACGTTCTCAGCATGTCTGGGTGGGTTTCCTCGGGTGCTCGAGCTTCCTCCTACAGTCCAAAGATGTGTAGGTTAGGTGGATTGCCTATGCTAAACTGCCCACAGTGTCCATGTATGTGCCGGTTAGGCCATTAGCCATGGGAAATGCAGGGTTACAGGGATAGGGTGGGTCTGAATGGGATGCTTATCATAGGTTGGTGTGGTCTCCATGGATGAATACCCTGTTTCTGCACTACAGGGACTCTATTATATTCTCATGAAGAAGAATGTACTTGTCTCAATGTGTTGCAAATCTGTGGAATTCCCTATTCAAAATGCGGTGGATGCCAGGACAATGAGTAGATTTAATGAAGCGATGCAGATGTTTATTTTGCAATGAGATGAAGGGTGAGAGAGAACAGGTGGGAAAATCCAGCTGAGACCGAGTTGAGCTCAATCATCACCGTATTAAATGGTGGGGCTGGTTCGAAGCTGCATTACCTCTCCTGGGCCCAGGGCTTATCTTCTTACGGTAATAACTGGAAAGATGAATCAAAACTCACCACCTTCACCAAAGGAGATTTTGGAAAATGCAGGATAGTCAGGTGGGTTAGCGTTCCAAACCTAGGTAGTGAGGGAGCGTGTGGGAGATAATGATTTTGCAATTTTAAACTGAGGGTGACAGTGATTTATAGTTTTCGACTGTGCAGTACATTCACACCGTCCAGAATACTCTGTTGTGAATATCTATCCTATACTTTACTACAAAGCCAAGGTCTTTGAGAATGAAATGCAAAACACCCAGGTAACATTGTCGCACCTCGTAATCTGATAAAAGACTTCTGATAAATCTGGTTGAATTTAGAATACAGCTGGAATGCTGGAAGATTAGATCCAATCCCAAGATCCAGTGCTTAAACAAAGGAGACTACAATAGGATGAGGCACGAGTTGGCTAATGTAGACTGGAAGCAAAGGCTTTATGTATGGGAAAGTTGTCGGACAGTGGGGGAATACCAAAGCAATTTTTCAAAGTGCTCAGCAAAAGTATATATCAGTGAAAAGGAAGGACTGTAGGAAAAGGCGTAATCTGCCATGGGAGTCTGAGGAAATAAGGGAGTCTATCAAATTGAAATAGAAGGCATACAAATTGGCAAAGACCAAGGAGAAACTAGGAGATTAGAAAAACTTTAAAGATCAACAGAAAGCGAGATGGGATTGGGGGAGAAAAAAGTGATGAGTAGTTATCCCCAGGGCCGGAATAGCTGCTTACACTGCTAGAGGGGAACCTATTGTGTGTGGAACATATGGCCTCTGTAATTTTTGAAGCACTTAACTGTTACCATAGAGATAATCCTGATCAAATTAAAAATCACAGCACACTCCAAAAGCTTGTACTTCCAAATAAACCTGTTGGACTATAACCTGGTGTTGTGTGATTTATAAGTTTGTCCACCCCACCCCACCACCGGCTCTTCCACATCAGAATCCTGATAGATACCCCACTGAAACTGAAGCGTCTGTCAGATACTTGAGGGAGCCACAGGGGTGTGGGGGGAGGGGTGTGTGTTTTAACCACAAAGTGCTAAACTGAACTGGACTTTCTAATTGCCGTTGCCATGGAGATAATACTGAGAGACAGTCTCTATTCAAAGTCCCAAACCACAAAGGTATAAGAATGGGAGCCGTACATCGGACAGGTGGGGCGTTACCTGATGCTGCCTGGAGTTGTTTTGCATGTACACTATCCATGTAACTGCCATGTTTCATCAATAAAGACTCAAAGAAGACCTCTCAGAGTTCTGCGCCTAGTTATTCCTATCCAGCAGGGTTCAGGAATATGAGGACACAGCAGTCAGTCTTCACAGTGGAGGATATGAAGAACATGCCAGTAATTGATAAGGAGACTGAGGAAGGTGAGGACCTAGATAATAACCATGATCGTGAAAGAGTTAGAACTGGGCAAGCTAATGGAGTTAAAGGTACACAAGTCTCATTGCCCTGATGGAATACATCCCAGGATACCAACAGAGTTAGTGGGAGAAATAGCAGATGCACTTAGAGTTATAGCATCCTGCAGCAGAGACAGGCCCTTTGGCCCAAACTGGCCCATGCTGACCAGAATGTCCATCCACACTAATCCCATTTCCCTGCACTTGGCCCATCTGCTTCTGAACCTTTCCTATCCATGTCTTTGTCCAAATGTCTTTTACCTGTTGTGAGTGTACCCACCTCAACCACTTCCACTGGCAGCTCATTCTATATTCATACCACCCGCTGTGTAAAACAGTTGCCCCTCAGCTTCCCTTTTATTCTTTCTCCTCTAACCTTAAACTGATCCAATCAAGCCGTCCAATCCTGGAGCTCCTGGGAAAAAGACTGAGTGCATTCACCTTATCCATGCCTCTCATGGTCTTATACACTTCTAGAAAAGAACCCCCTCAGTTTCCTCTGCTCTAAACATAAAATCCTCACTTCTCCAACCTCTCCCTATAACTCAGACCGCTGAGCACTGGCAACATCCTTGTAAATTGTTCTGCACTTTTTACAGTTTAATAACTGAAACCTACATTTCATTCATCATATTTCCAGTGTTTCCCCACAGCGCTGGAACCGACGTGACAATGCCAATGGATTACAATCCATGCTGGAGAATGAACTCCTTTACAACAATCCTGCTTTCATAGTGCTTCCCATGGTGCAGGTATCCTTGTGTCTTTAATGAACCATGCAGCCAGAAAGACTTGTCCTTCTACAAAGCAAAGTTGTGGCTTAATTGTTCCTGGGAAATGTGTCATGATTTTCCAGACTTTCAAAAGCAAATGAAATCTCTCTCCACACTCACCATGCTGACATGGACTTGGCTGTGTCTCAGTACTTTTGCAGTCACACTGAGATTTGAAATATTCGCCCACGGACAGAATACACACCTTTCCTTCCAGATGAAAAGGCCAATGATATTCAGATCGGCACGGATCAAGTAACTATCAGATCTGAACATGAAGTTCAATTTGTATTTCTCATCCGCAAATCCACCCTTTCAGTACCATACAACAGAGCACACAAGTTACCACTGTTAATACAGGATGGAAATTCATAAGACAATTGTAGTATTAAACTGTAGTTTCCTTGTTCCCCCAAAGCTTTAAACCTCAGTCTCACAATTTCTCACTTCTGTGAACTGAAATCCAAACCAATCCCCCCACTCCTTTCCTCCACACCCAGTTCTCACACACTCTCTCTTCGAATTCAGTTTCCTAGCCCCTGATGAGAACCATCCTGCATACACTGCTTCCTGCATACTCTGGCCAAGACCCATCTTACTAAAATGAGCCAAATTAGAATTTTAATTGCAGGCCCATCCTTGTCTCTTTCCATAACAACCCTGAATCTTCACAAAAGAGTTCTGATAACTTTCTGCAAAACGCTGCACCACTGATAGTCTGATCACATGTCAGGGTAGCAAGAAAGGGCCATTCCTCTGGGTCCTGCTCCCAGAGGGATGAAGCTGCTAATGATAGATTAATTCCTCACACCCACAGCCTCCTTCCCAGGCACTGATCCATATTGCGCATACTCCCACAATTGGTCAGCACTGCACCCATGCACTGGTCTCCCCTCCTACAGCACGCGCTCCCAATCATACAGGAGTCCGGGTGATGGACAGCAGCTGCTGCCCAATATATCAGAATCCCTACAGTATGGAAACAGGCCCTTCGGCCAAAGTCCATACTGACCCTCCAAACAGTAACTAACACAGACCCATTCCCCCTAACTCATGTAACTAATACTATGGTCAATTTCAAATGGCCAATTCACCTGCCCTGCACATCTTTGGATTGTGGGAGGAAACCCGCTCAGACACGGGGAGATTGCGCAAACTCCACACAGACAGTTGCCCATGGCCAGAATCGAACCCGGGAACCTGGTGCTCTGAGGCAGCAGTGCTAACCACTGAGCCGTCTCTATCGACTGGAGGGGGCGGGGCGGGAGGACTGGGTCAATGGGATTGTGAACAGTGAATGAAAGTGGAGGACACTGGGCGATGGACAGGTCAGTGAGGGACAGGATCAGTGCAGCAGCAGGAGGGGATCCTGGACAAACTGAGCAATGGGTGAGTCTGACAGGAGAGAAACTACAGGAAGGTTCTGTTTGGAGACTCAGGCAGGGACAGCTGGGAGACAGTATGGCCTGGGGGCTTGGGCAGGTTTACTAATCAGCCTCTTCAAAGATGCTGTTTCTAAACTCTGAGCCTGATCCTCCTAGTCCAGAGGTAAGGACACCACCACTATTTCCTGGTGGGCAAGGGATAAAGAGACTGCCTTTCAAAAGGAACTCACCTGTGTTGGTGACATTAACAAGACTCAATACAGACTCACTGACAAAATGCTGGTGTACTTGAACTTCATCCAGAATATTAACCCCTATAACTGGGCAACGCAGACCCCAATGTAAATCCTGGATACTAATAACAGCTTTGTGCATGGGAAATCATACCTCATGAATTTGACTCAGTTTTTTTGAAGAAGTAACAAAGAGGATTGCTGAGGTCAGAGCATGGACATGATCTACATGGACTTCAGTAACGTGTTTGACAAGGTTCCTCATGGGAGACTGGTCAGCAAGGTTAGATCGCATGGAGTACAGAACTGGCCCGAAGGTAGAAGGCAGAGGGTGCTTTTCAGGCTGGAGGCCTGTGACCAGTGGAGTCTCACAAGAATCGGTGCTGGATCCACTACTTTTCGTCATTTATATCCATGATTTGGATGTGAACATAAGAGGTATTGTAAGTAGGTTTGCAGATGACACCAAAATGGGAGGTGTAGTAGACAGTGAAAAAGATTACCTCAGAGTACAAGAGGATCTGGATCAGATGGGTGAATGGACTGAGGAGTTCAGTTTAGAAAAATGCAAGCTGCTGCATTTTGGAAAAGCAAACTTGAGCAGGACTAATACAGTTAATAGTAAGTTCCAGGGGAGTGCTGCTAAACAAAGAGTCCTTGGAGTGCAGGTTCATAGTTCCTTGACAGTAGAGTAGCAAGTAGATAGGATAGTGAAGGCGGCAGTTGGTCTGCTTGTCTTTATTGGTCAGAGCATTGAGTATAGGGGTTGGGAGGTCATATTGCGGCTGTACCGGACATTGCAAAAGGTGCCGAATCAATATACCATAGAATTCTGTTCTCCTTCCTATCAGATGGATGTTCTTAAACTTTAAAGAGATCAGAAAAGAAGTATAGCATGTTGCCAGGGCTGGTTAGGCTGTTTTCCCTGGAGCGGCAGAGGCTGAATGGTGACCTGAAAGAGATTTTTAAAATCAGGCTGGGCATGGATAGGGTAAATAGACAAGATATTTGCCCTGCAGTGGGGGAGTACAGAACTAGGGGACTGGGAGGGAGGATAGGCAGGTAGACAGGGGGTGGGTGGATGGAGAGGGGTGGGACTGAAATGGTGGGGAAAGAGAGGGGGGATAGAGAGGGGTGGCATAGAGACAGATGAGGACAGAAAGTGGGATTAGAAGGGAGGGGAACAGACAGGGGGAACAAAGGGGGGGGGCGAATGACAGAAAGGGGAAACAGACCCGGGGGTGGGGGGAGATGGCAGGAGGAACAGGCCGACAGAGGGGGAAGAACAGGCCGACGGGTTGAGGGGAATGTGGACAGGCCGACCGGGGGGTGGAGAGACAACCGACAAAGGAGGGAAGTGGGGGGGCAGAGGGAACAGGCCGACAGAGGGGGAGAACAGGCCGACGAGTTGAGGGGGGAGAGACAGGCCGATGCAGGGGGGGGGGGGGGGGAAGACAGCAGACAGAGCAGGGGAAGATGCGGAGAAGATGGAGAGTTATTTTATAGATCTAAAACTCAACCCTGTTCCTGTTTTCTCCTCCTCACCTTAATTCCCTCTGAAAGGCTCAGAACAACTGCATAGTTCTTGGAAAGTAGAGTTTCAGGGAGATCAGGTGCTGAACGTGGCATTTGGGACACTACCATTGAATGAAATGTGCTGATCAATAAATGTACTCTGGTTCGATTCCACTGTCTGTGTGGTGTTTGCACATTCTCCCTGTGTGTCTGCGTGGGCTTTCTCTGGGTGCTCTTAATTTCCTCCCACAAATCCAAAGACATGCAGGTTAGCTGGATTAGCTTTCGGTAATGGCAGGTTACAGATTTAGGGTGGAATGCTGTTCCAATGGTTGGTATGGTCTCATGGGCTGAAAGGCCTGCTTCCACACTGTAGGGATTCTGTCACTGAGTATAGGGATTAGGAGGTCACGTTGTGGCTGAGTAGGGCATTGGTGAGGCCAGTTTTAGAATATTGTATTCAATTGTGGTCTCCCTGATTTCAGAAAGATGTTACCAGAATAGGACTCAACCTCTTAATGACAAGTTCCTGGGAAGTGTAGACAGACAAACAGACCATGCAGTGTGGGTTGATAGTTCCTTGAAAGTGTGGTTGAAGGTAGACAGGTCGGTGAATGTGGTGTGCGGTATGCTCGCTGTTATTGGGCAGTGCATTGAGGATAGGAGCTGGGAGATCATGGTTCGGTTGTACAGTTTATCGGCTCAGCCATTTTTGGAATCCCCAGACTGCTTTCAATTCCAGTCTCCCTGCTATAGGAAAGACGTTGGGAAACTTGCAAGAGTTCTGAAAAGTTTTTCCAGGGTGTTGCCAGTATTGGAACATTTGAACCATAGGGAGAGGCTGAATAGGCTGAGGCTATTTCCCTGCAGCACTGGATACTTTAGGTGGCTTTATTGAACTTTATAAAATTATGAGGATAAATGATAGGGTGACTAGTCATGGTTTCTTTTTTTCCCCCCAGAGTAGGGGAGACCAAACAAATGCGAATCTTTTTTCCAAGGTGGAAATGACAAATTCTAGAGGAGAGATGGCAAGTTTAAAGGATATGAAAACCGAAACAACTGAAGATGCTGGAAGCCAGGAAGAGGAGCAGAAGTTTCTGGAAAAGCTCAGCAGGTCTAGCAGCATCTGTGAAAAGAAATTAGAGTTAACGTATCGGAGGAAGGGTGACCAGACCCAAAACTTTAACTGATTTTTCTTCACAGATGCTGCATGACCTGCTGAGCATTTCCAACAACATCTGTACAAGTTTAAAGGGAGTTGTTTGGAGTATATACCTGAGAGGAACTTTATAAAGTGCGAGTGAGACCACATCTGGAGTAATGACAGAAGGTTTGGTCCCTTTAAGGAAATACGTAATTTCATCAGAGGCATTTCACAGAAGATTGACTGGAATGAACCCTTGTTTGCAGGGATTATTTTTTAAAAGACTGAAGAAGTTGGGACTCTACTCACTGGATTTGGGAAGAATGAGAGGGGATCTCATTGTAACATGTATGATTCTTAAGGAGTTTGACAGGGTAAACAATGGGAGGTTGTTTCCCATCAAGAGGGAGTCTGGAACCAGATTCTGGGTCAGTCACGGAATCACGGGTTCTGTTTTGGATTCGTCAAGTTTAAGGCAACACCGACACAGGTCAGGGGTTTCAGTTGCAATGGAGCTGTGGTGAGGTGGAGACAAGAAACATTTTAAGAGATTGGAATTCCTGGTGTTTGTGACTGTGTAAATGTCTGATCATAAGGTCACCTTGGGGTCAGATATGAGAGCAATATTGTCAAGAGTGTGGTTCTGTCTCAGACAGCTCCCAGGGAGAGAGAGGGGCTCAGCAGTAAGGGAAAGTGATTGGTAATAGCAACTGAAGGCAATGGGTTTAACCATTGCAATGTTCCATTGCAGGAAATTGCAGCCAATCGCGTAGTGGGAGCGTGATGAGCAGTTTGATAACTGAGTAATGGAGAGGGATGATGGGGAGTGAGAGCTGGGCATTGTCAGTGTACATGTGAAACCTAACACGGTGCTTTTGGACAATGTTACCTCCTGGCAGTATGTAGGTGAGAACCAGGAGGGACCAAGGAGAGATCCTTGAGGGACACCAAATACAAGGAATTCAGAAAGGAAAGGGAGAGTCGGGGTGGAGCAGGTTTTTCCAACAACGGTGGGGTCAAAAATTAGTTTGTAGCAGAATGGGAGAGAAGGACATAACCAGAAAAGACAGACAGGTAGAACAAGGAACAATATCTGTGATTTGGTGAGGGAGGGTGATGAGGAGGAGGAGCAGCCCAACTCCAAAAGCACTATTTCTATATTAGTGACATCACCCAACTCCACCCTAGTCTCAGCTCATTTACTGAAATACTCGTCCATCCCTGTGTTATCTCCAGACTTCATTATCCAAACACACTTCTGGCCAGCCTCCCACATTCAACTTACATGCAATCTCAAGAGTATCTAAAACCCTACTACCCAAGTGCTCACTTGTACCAAAACTTGTTGATTCATCAAAAGGCTCCTATTAACAAGCAACAATTTAAAATTCTCACCCTTGATGTAATTCCTGGCTGTGAACATCCCTGTCTTCCTGCAACACACAACCTGTGAGATCCCGACAACACATTTTCTTTCAGACTCCCAACGATGTGTTTATTCATTGCTTCACCTGTCTAGCTGTCTCAACTGTTGCCAAGGCAACACGGTCTGGAATTCCCACCCTAACGCCCTCAGACTTGCTTTCCTCCTTTAAGGTATTCCTGAAAACCTGCTTATTAGGCAATTCTTTTGATCACCTGAACTAATATGGCCTTATGTCAGAAGTTCTCAATAGTATTTCTGTGGAATTATAACCATGATAAAAATAAACTGTTGTTGATTTGCACATACATTGTCAACTCTTCAATGTTACTGAGTGAATAATCTATAACAGCTCTTACTCAACGACATTGTGGGAGCACCTTCACCACACGAACTGCAGCTGTACAAAGAAGTCAAACATCACCTTCTCCACAGGCAATGGGGCTTTGGCACTGATCACTGGTATCTGTGGAGGGAGAACCACACAGTTGATATTTCAGGGAGTGCAAAATGCATTATAGGGATGGAAAATGGTGCAGAATTTGGATTTTGAAATTTGTGTTTTACAATGTGCGCTAAGTTCTGTAAAACCTCTCATCCCATACCATGAAAATTTCCTTCTCTTCCTGGTCAATATGTCTTTCCTTTCCCTTGCCCTTCACCTTCATACATTTCCAATGCCTTGGTCTCAACAACAGTGTGCTGTCAGTGAAGTTTATCACGTGGTTGAGTATTGTCCCGCCCCTCATTCACTCCGATTGGTTGAAGGACCAACGAGCACCTCTAGCACCATTTCCCCCACTCTTATTGGTCCTGTGCTGACATCAATAATCCGAGGCCCATTGTGGGATGGATGACGCTCAGTGCTTCCTGATTTTGCTGCTGTTCATCAGGTATGAGAGAGAGAGGGCTCAGCCCTGTTTCTCCTGATGTCAGACAATAACAACAACTACCTGCGTTGTATGGAGCCTTTCACATTGACAAATCTCCTAAAATGCTTCATGAATGATGGAAATGTTGATTAAAGAGAACGATTTTTAGATACATCTTTAAGGCAGAGAGAGGGAGTTAGGGAGGATATTCCAAAGGTTTGTGTCCTCGGCAACTCCAATTGTGGAGTGATATAGGTGGGGAACAGCTTATACTGGAGACAGTTAGTGGCTAACCATAGGTTAACCACCTCATGTCGTAGCCCCCTACCCCACACACTAGTCCTTGTTCTCACAGCCTGCCATTACACCCTACCTATGGTTAGACACTAACAGTCTCCACTAACAGCTAATCACCCTCCCCCAGCCAGACGGTTATCCACTCCTTTATCCAACTGTTCTTCCCACTCTATCCCCACCTATCCTTTACTCCTTTTATCCTCCCCCCCCCCACACTAACTTCTGCACATAAACTGACTTTTCTTTTCTCAGTAACATCTGTCCTGAGGAAGGGACACTGGATCTGAAACTTTAACTCTGATTTCTCATCACAGATGCTGCCAGACCTGCTGAGCTTTTCCAGAACCTCCTGGTTGTTGTTTCTGATTTACATCTTCCGCAGTTCTTTTGGTTCTAATTTTCCGGGAGTTTGTAATTCAGGCCCAACAGCCTCTGTCCCAGTCTCTGCTGTCTCTCCCAACCCCAAAGAGTGACACTGCACCTGCACAGCTCATGGACAGGTGTTGTCTTGCTGGCCACACCCCTCATTCACTCCCATTGGCTGCAGGATCACACAGCCTCTCCTCCTATTGGTATGGAGCTGCCGTTCATCAGCCGGGCCCCATTGTGATGGGAGTGGAGGGCTAATCCCTCTCTCTGCCCTGAGATGAGCTTCATCATTCACAGTGAATGGGGCAGTATCACAGAGCACAGGGCCTGGGGGCTATTCAGCCCATTGGGGCTGTACTCACTCCCTCTGGAGATGCTGCAAATCTGTCCCAAGTCCCCTCCCATGTGCCCATAGCCCCCCAAATCTTTCCTTAAAGAGTAAAATTCCAAGTCTGTTTCAGAATACCTGCTGAATCTGTGTCGTTCAGACTGTTCCAGATGCTCAGAACTTACTGAGTAAAATAGTGTTCACATTTTCACCTTGTATTATTTGCCAATTACTTGAAAGTAGTTACTAAAAATTGTGACAGTGTTAACAATTCCTCTCTCTCTCTGCAAATTCAAGATCTTGGAACCAAATCTGCACCAGGTCGAAATCACTGCTTTACCTTCTCAGCACCAAGGATAATTATCTGTGCTTCATCTAGCTGTCCACAAAAGAGAGGAATGCATCTTAACTTATTAAAATCAAAGAAACAGACCTTCGGTCCAATTCGTCCGTGCCAATGAGGAATCCTAAACTAATGGATTCCCATTTTCCATCTATTGGCCTGTATCCATCAAAACCCTTCCTATTCATGTACCCAATTGGAAGCCTTTTAAATGTTGTGATTTTATCAGCCTCCACTACTTCATTTGGTAGCCCCTCCCATACACACACCACACTCAGCTTGAAAACGTTGCCACTTAGATCCCTTTTAAATCTTTTCCCTCTCAACTTAAACCCATGTGCTCTAGTTTTGGACCCACCTAACCTGAGGAAAAAGGATGCCAGCTGCTCACCTTATTCACACCCCTCGTGATTTTATAAATCTCCATGAAGTCACCTCTCAGTCTTTGACTCTCCAGAGAAAATAGCCCCAGCCTATTCAGCCTCTCCCAGTAGCCCAAATCCTCCAATCCTGGCAATGTTTTTGTAAATCTTGTCGAAACCTTTTCAAGTTTCACAACATCCGTCCCAGAACAGGGAAATTCAAACTGAAAACAGAATTCCAGAAGTGGCTTAATCAATGTCCTGTCTAGTCACAATATGACATCCCAGCTTCTGTATTCAATGCATTGACCAATAACGGAGAGCGTTAATGGAGTCCCATTTGCCAGCGGTTCACCCTTATCCGTCTAAACCCTTCCTCTTCATGTACCCAATCAAATGCCTTTTAAATGCTGCAATTGTACTAGCCTTCCTCTGGCAGTTCATTCCATACTTGCAATGCCCTCAACATGAATAAGATGCCCCTTAGATCCCTTTTAAATCTTTTCCCTCTAACCTTATGCCTATACCCTCTCGTTCTGGACCGACCGAACTTGGGAAAAAGTCCCTGACTGCTCACCTTATCCATGCCCTTCATGATTTTATAAGATCACCTCTCAGCCTCCAACTCTCCAGGGAAAATAGTCCCAGCCTATTCAGCCTTTCCTAATAGCTCAAACCGTCCAACCCTGGCAAAATCCTTGCAAATGTTTTCTGAACCCTTTCAAGTTTCTCAACATTATTCCAAGAACAGGGAGATTGGAACTGAAAACAGAATTCCAGAAGGGCCTTAATCAGTTCCCTGTCCAGCCACAATATGACGTTACAACAGCTGCATTCAATGCATTGACCAATAACGGGGAGCGTACCAAATGCTGCATTCACTCCCCCGCCTACCTGTGACTCTACTTTCAAGGAACTATGAACCTGCATTCCAAGGTCCCTTTGTTCAGCAATGTTCCCCAGGATTTTACCATTTAGTGTATTAGGTCCTGCCCTGATTTGCCTTTCCAAAATACAACAGCTCGCATTTATCTAAATTGATCTCAGTTTGCCATTCCTTGCTCCAATGGCCCATCTGATCAAGATCCTGTTGTATTCTGAACTAAGCATATTCACTATCCACGACATCTCCAATTTTGGTGTCTTCTGTAAACCTACTGGCCATACCTCATATATTCACATCCAAGTCATTTATTTAAGGGCCCAATATCCATCCTTGCAAGCCTCCAGTCCGCAAAGCAACCCTCCATAATCCTCTGTCTCCTACCTTCAAGGTAGTTTTGTAATGGCTTGCTCTCCCTGCATTCCAGGTTATCTAACCCTGCTAACCAGTCTGCTTTGTGGAACCTTGTTGAATGTCCATATTAACAACATTCACCGCCTGGCTTAATCAATTTTCTTTGTCACTTCAAAACACTCACTCAAGTTAGTGAGATACAATTGTGCATGTACAAAGCCACATTGACTCTCCCTGATCATTCCTTACCTTTCCAAATAGAAGGATATCCTGTCCCTCAGAATCCCTTCCAACAACTTGCCTGCCACTGACTTCAGGCTCACTGTTTTCTTGTTCCATGGCCTCTCCTTACCACCTTTTTAAAATAATGGCACCTCACCTGTCACTATCAATGATACAAATACCCCAGGAGAGTCCCAACAATCACTTCCCTAGATTTCCAGAAAGTTCCAGTATACACCTGATCAGGTTCCAGGGCTTTATCCACCTTGACGCAATTTAAGACATCCAGTACCACCTCCTCTGGAACATGGACACTTTTCAAATTATCACTGTTTATTTCTAAAAAAACTCTAGAGCTTCCATATACTTCTCCAGTAAAAATGACGTGAAATATTTGCATATCTTTCGCACCCCCTGTGGTTCCATAGACAGCCTTGTTGACCTTTAAGGTGTCCTATTCTCTGGTCCAGTTAATCTTTTGTCTGTGATATATTTGTTTAATCTCTTTGGATCCTACTCCAGGACATCCCAGAAAGGCCGACTTCAAGGACCGTAATTTTCCTCTGACTTGATCAACAATGCCCTCCAACACATACCCTCCACTTCCCTCACCTCCGCCTTTACCCCACCCCTCCAGCCACAATAAAGAGTATAACCCTGCGGTCTTCACCTTCCACCCCACTAATCTCCAGATACAGCACATTAACCTCTTATTTCTGCTACCTAAACTCAGACCCCACCACCAGAGACATATTTCCCTCTCCAACCCCTATCTGTGTTCTGCAGAGACCATTCCCGCTGCGCCTTCCTTGTTTGGTCCACACCCTCCCACCAACCCACGCTCCACACCCTTGACCCTCCCTTGCCGCCACGGGAATGTAAAACGTGCGGCCACACCTCCCTCTGACCTCTGTCCAAGACCCCAAAAGGATCTTTTCCCATTAGGCAGAGATTTGCCTGCACATCCCAAAACCTCATATACTGCATCTGGACACTATGGGAAATTTACCGTGGTTCATCCAACTAACCTACACATCTTTGGACTGTGGGAGCAAACTGGAACACCTGAAGGAAACCCTTACAGATACTGGGGAGAATGTGCCAACTTGAACACAGGCAGTCACCTGAGGCTGGAATCAAACCCACGTCCCTGGTGCTGAGGCAGCAGCATTCACCACTGAGCCACAATACTGTGGGATCTTTGGTGCTGATGTGCTGCCCCACTGATACCTCAGTCACTCACCCTGCCTCATGTCCTGATGACGGAGTGAAATTATCGCTAGACAGTTAATCCAGAGACCCAGATAATGATCTGGGGATCTGGGTTTGAATCCCATCACGGCAGATTGTGGAACGTGAATTCAATAAATATCTGGAAAAAAATAATCTAGTGACGACAAGGAATCCACTGTGAATTGTTGGAAAAACCAATGTGGTTCACTTATGACCTTTCGGGAAGGAAAGTGCCATCCTTACCTGGTCTGGTCTGCATGGGACTCCAGACCTATAGCAACGTGGTTGACTCTTAACTGCCCTCTGGGTAAACGCAGCAATAAATGCTGGCCGAGCCAGTGACAGCCTCATCCTGTGAATGAATAAAGAAAACAGGTCAGGTTTTGTTTCTTCTCTAATAGGTACATCCTACAAACTGAATCAGAAATGTTCTCGTACACACTGAACAAATACCTTTCCATCCAAGCCCTTAAAACTACAGCACTCCGAGGCTATGTTGGTAAAGTTAAAACCCCTATCATCACAACTACATTATTCTTACAGATAACTGAGATCTCTCGGTAAAATTTTGTCTCAATTCCCTGCTGACTATTGGGAGAGGGTCTATAATACAATCCCAATAAGATGATCATCCCTTTCTCATTTCTCAGTACCACCAAATAACTGCCTGGATGTACTCCAAGGAATATCCAAAGATGCCACTCACCCTGCTCTGACGCCCCCTTCCAACCTTGCTATAGCATCTCTACCCTGGAACATTAAGCTGTTAGTCCTATCCATCTCTGAGTGATGCCTCTGTAATTGCTATAATATTCCAGTGCCATGTTGTTCAAAACCATAGCCTGAGCCCATCTGCCTGATTTGTCAGGTCTCTTGCACTGAAATAAATGCAGTGTAACTGGTCCGTCCCATCTCATTCTGTGACTTGCTCTTGCCTGCCTTGACAGTCTGACCTGTGAACAGTACCAGTCTCAGACTCACCTCTTTTCTCACTATCTCTTTTGGTTTACCCTGAATCCCTCACTCGTTTAATGCCTCCCGAGTGGCACGAGCAAATCTCCCTGCTCGTCAGGACCCCAGGCTTTCCCTTTCCCATGCCATTGGTACCAATGTACAATGACCTCCCACTGGTTATCCTCCCCTTTGAGAAGATTCTGGACTATCTCGGAGTCATCCTTGACCCAGGCACCACCCCATTCTGATGTCTCACAGTCAGCTGTAGAAACAGCAGACTGTGCCCCTGACTAGAGAGTCCCCTATCACCATTGATCATTTGGAACTGGATATACCTCACATTACAGTAGAGCCAGTCTCAGTCACAGTAACTTGACTGTGTGTTACATTCCCCTGAAAGTCTATTACCAACTACATTTTCCAAAACAGTATACTTGTTTGAGAGGGGGGATAGCCATAGAAGACTGCTGTACTACCTGCCTACCCCCTCCTAGCTTTCCTGGAGGTAACCCACCTACCTGACTGTATCTGCAGTATCCTGCAATCCTGAGACTGCCACCTATCACACACCCTCCCCCTGGCTCCTGTCAATTCCTCACTGCCTTTAATCACTCCTCCACCAATCCATGCGTTCCAATTGGATTTACATTCACACTTCCTGCAGACATAATCACAGGATCATGGAGACTCTCCCTAATCGCCCACATCCGACATGAACAGCACGCCACTCTACAACAGGCCACCTCTCGGCCTTAAGAATCTACAGACCAAGAAAAAGGCAGTCTTACTGCTGTAAACATACTGCCCGAGAATAACAATGCTTATGTTTTATATTTTAAACATTTAATCAAGAGACTGTAAGACATTAAAAAGAAACCCTCACCTTACTCACTATTGTAGATTTAATAAAGTAGAACAGACTAAGATTGATGTTTGAAGAGACTGAAACCCACTGAGCTGATCCCCGGCTCTGAGTACTTCCAAGGGTGAGGACTCTCTGAGGGCAGCTGTGAAACGTCACTGTTTCTCTTCTCTGCCCACTCCATTTCCAGAGAGGTTTTTAACTTCACAGCCAGTCAGCTCAGAGAGGTCACTGCTTGGTTTTATTCACTGGAGGTTGCCTTTGCTGCCCAGACCAGTATTGATTGGCCACCTTTGTGTTGGAGAAAGTGGTGGTAGACTGTCTTCCTGAAATGCTGCAGTCCATGTACACCACAGTGATGTTTGGACAATAATCCCCCTCTAGCCCCACAACCCTCCCGGTCTCTGTATTCCCCCTCCAGCCTCACTACCCTCAGTGTCTCTGTAATCCCCCTCCAGCTTCAGAAATTACATGTCCTTGATGTAAGATTTTTATTTTGATTCATTTCTGTTTCTTTTACCTCAAAAATGAAAAATAAAAAACACCCCAAAAAAAGAGTGAAATATTTTCCCCCCAAACAGATTTCTGTTGAGTGACCTTTTGGAGAGGCTGACACATGGACATTTGAGTATTTTATCACAAATTATACATGTAGAATGAGGGAACTTTTTTAAAAAAACTCTGCTAAAAAGGGAGGTAATGGCCAGATGGTATTCTTGCTAGACGAGTAATATATGTAATGTTCCGAGGATTAGGGTTAGAATCCCAACATGGTGGCATCGGAATTCAATACAATCGAGAATGAAAAGGCTAATGATGACCATGAAACTATTGTCGATTGTTAGAAAACACCCATCTGATTCATTAATGTCCTTCAGGGAAAGAAACTGTCATCCTCACCTGGTCTGGCCGACAAGTGACTCCAGACCCACAGCAATGTAGTTAACTCTCAACTGCCCTCAGGGTACACACCCACATCAACTGAGTGAATAAACAAAAAGAGATTTATTTTTAAATCGCGGAGGAGAGCTTTTTAAAAATAAAATTGTGTTTTTAAAATTTAAAAAATGATCACCTTGGTCGGATGGCACTATAGACGCCGCAATAATCAGAGTGAACTAAAGGAACATACAGAGAGATCTCAGATATAAAGTCAGAATAATAAGGTGGTAATAGTAGATGATTTAATTTTGCAAACATTGACTGGGACTACCATAGTGTGAAAGGTTTGGTTGGGAAAGAATTTGTTAAACGAGTCCAAGAAAATGTTCTTTATCAATATGTAAATGTTCCAATCGGAAAGCAAGCAACACCTGACCTTTTCTTGGCTGATCAGACAGGGCAAGTGACTGAAGTGATAGGATGGGAACAGTTTGGGTGGTAGGAAATTGTGGGCACCATGGAGAAATATTTGTATAATTGATAACTACGGGTGAGCTACCTGATGACTGGAGAGTGGCTAATGTTATACCTTTGTTTGTGAAGGGACAGAAGGAGAAGCCTAGGAACAGTACACCTCTGAATCTGACTTCAGTGGTGGGTGACCTGTTGGAGGTCATTCAGAAGGATAGGGTTTACATCTATTTGGAGATTTAAGGAATGATTAGGGACAGTCAACATGGTTGCACAAGAGGGAGTCTCACAGACTTGATTGAGCTTTTTAAGGTAGTAACCAAGAAGATCGACGAGGGCACAGCGTTAGACATTGTTTATTTGGACTTTAGTAAAGCCTTTCACAAGGTTCTGCATGGGAGACTAATTTGTAAAGTTTGATCGCATGGGATTCATGAAGAGCTTGCCAACTGGATACAAAACTAGCTTAACGGTAGGAAACAGTGTAATAGTGGAGGGTTGCTTTTCAGACTGGAGGCCTGTAACCAGTAGTGTTCTACAGGAATTGGTGCTGGGTCCATTTTTGTTTGCCATGCGTGTAGATGATTTGGGTAAGAATCTACAAAGTATGGTTTGTTTGTGGGTGCCATCAAAACTGTTAAAGTGGACAGTAACAAAGGTTATTTATGATTACAAAGGGATCTTGATCAATTGGGTGAATGGGCTGAAGAGGGGCAGACAGAGTTTAATTTGAATAAATGTAAGCTATTACATTTTGATAAAACAGACATCACCTTTAGCCTCATTAATTAATTTCACTAATTAAAAGTAAGGCCTTGAGTAGTGACAAAGAACAAACAGACCGAGTGTTTCAGGTCTTGTGTCATATGTAGACAGGGTGGTTCAGAAGGTATTTAGCACACACACCTTCATTGCTCAGACCTTTAGGTAGAGGAGTTGGGACATAATATTGAGGCTGTACAGGATGCTGGTGAGGCCTTTTCTGCAATACTGCGTCCAGTTCTGGTTCCCCGTTATAGGAAGGATGTTATTAGAGAAGGTTCTGAAGATATTTCCCAGGATGTTGCCATGAATGGAGGGGTGGTGTTGAACGAGTGGCTGGATAGGCTGAGATTTCTGTCACTGGAGTATAGGAGGTTGAGGGGTGAACCTCAACCTTATTAGAGGTTTATAAAATCACGGAGAGTGTAGATAAGATGAATGCCCGGGGGGTCGCAGGGGGATTGAAGACTCAGGTGCATACATTTTGAAGAGAGAGGAGAAAGGTTTTAAATAGATTTTAGGATGTTTTATAGATATCCTAACAGATATTAGGATATTTTTACATTTGTGTAATGAACTGCATGGGGAAATGGTAGCTGTGAATACAATTACAATCTTTAAAAGACCATAGGCAAAAGTTCATACAGAGGAAATATTTGGAGGCAGGTGCAGTTAGTTTCGTTTGGAATTATAGTCGACATGGATTGGTTAGACCACAGGGTCTGTTTCCATGCTGAATAACTTTAAGACTCTAACTCTCAGTGTCTCTGTAAATTGCTCCATGCTCACAACTCTCTCTATCACTGTCACTTCATCAGCTTCACAACTCTTCCTTATCTCTAATTCCTCTCCAGCCTCAGAACCCTGACTATCTCTGGTATCACAAAACATCTGTCTCTGTAACATCATCCATTCTCACAATCCTCCTTGTATTTGTAATCTCCTCGAGCCCCACAAATCTCTGTGCTAAGTGCCTTTCTCTAATTCCAGCCTTGAGGATAGCCCATTTTTAATTCAGATTCATGCACCCTGAGCTCCAGAAATGACTAAACCTCTCTGCTCATTTTCCTCATCAAAACATTAACTAATCATGTATCATCTATTCTAATATCAAAAGGTATTAGATGATCATGCAGGGTATGTGTGCTTGATGACCAATATGGATAAGATGGGGGCACTGTATTAAACAGTTTTATACCAGAGACTCTGACCCCATTTTATTCCGTGTTTCTCTGTGATTCTCTTTTCGAAGCAGATAGGAGTGGGAAGCAGTGGAGAATGTAAATGATCCATGGTCTTCATAGTGAGAAGATTCCACCACCATGGGCTGTTTACCCACCAGCTCCACAATGTCCGATAGCCTATCCAAGCTATTGCGGATCCTGGCACCAGGGAGGTAACATACCATCCTAGATTCATGTCTGTGGCCATAGAAGTGCCTGTCTGTGCATCGACTATTGAATCCCCTGTCACTTTAGCCCTGCCACTCTCTTTCCTCCCGGTCTGAGTAGCAGACCTCTCAGTGGTGTCACGAACCTGACTGTTGCTGATTTCCTGAGAGGCTGCCCCACCTGTAACCTCCCAACAGAATCCCAAGTTGTATATCTGTACCTGTTTGAGAAGGGGATAACCACTGGGGACTCCTGCACTCCCTTCCTGTCTATTTTCTTGATCTGATGGTCACCCATTCCCTTTCTGCCTGTGTAGCCCTCACCTGCAGTGTGACTAGCTCACTAAACATGCTGACCATAACATTCTCAGTATTGCAGATGCTCCACAGTGAGTCCACTCACAGCTCCAGGTCTGAAAAGCCGTTTCCCAGTAGCTGCAGGTGGGTCCACTTCCTGCATACATAGCCGTCAGGGATACTGGAAGCTTCCCTTATTTCCCACATTGTACAAGAGTAGCACACCACGGGTCTGAGGGCTCCTATCTCAATGTCTCTCTTTATTCATTTAGTTACTCCCATTAAGAGAATTTAAATGAACTAGCAACCTTCCTTCACACAAACATTTGTATTAAAATCAAAAGCACCAATCTTTACTTAGCCTGTTATGTTATACTTTAAAAACTGTTAAGAGATACTCCGCAGGTATCACTTAAAAACTGGCTGTTCCCATTGGGATCATGTGAGTTTCTGAATGGCCTGAACCAAAACTGAGTTTCAGCTTCACCTTCTCCCTGTCTCACCTCACTGTTTACATCCAACTCTAAAACACTCTCATTGAGCCAAGCAGCCCTCACAGTGCAGCCCTGTCATTTTCATTGTCTGCTCACACCTACACCGCCCTCAGTCTCCTGTACTGTTCCAATGCATCTCAGTGGGAGCTCAGGGACAGCAACTCACCTTTCAATTCAGTCCTTTGTAACCCCAGAGTCAACATGGACCTCAGCAGTTTCTGGATGAATGGACAGTTGGTAGAATCTGGAACATTCCACCTGGAAAGGTGCCGGAATTTGAGTCCAAAAGGAGTTTTAATGAGAAGTTTGCAGATGCTTGAAAATAAAGAGTTTATAGGTTAACATCATGAAGTGGGTGATTGGATCGAAATCTGACAGTTCTTACAAAGAGACGAGGTGTAGCTTGGATAAATAGGTGCTCCCTCTCAGGCCAATATCTCCTTCCTCAGCTGCAGGGCCCAGAAGGCAGCGTATACCCAAAGGGTGATCCAACCACGAATTTGTACATCTTTCTGCTTAACAAAAATATTAGAAATATTTTCCCGCAAACAGAACAAACCCTTCTCCTTCCACAGTTAAATGCCAATGATGTTCAGATCCTGATGACTCCATTGACTGCAAAAATTTGCTTTGACATCCCAGCCTCAATTATTCTGATTTAATATCCTATGAAGTGAATTCACAAAACAAAACTCAGTCAGTGCAGGAAGAATAGTAAAGACATACTTTTCTCTTGTTATGTGCTTGATGTGTAAATGCCTCTCTTCAAATCGCATCCCCCATCCTAGGAAGGGGACATGCACATGCGCCTCACCTGTACCTTGCCCCTAATAAAGATGGCGACCATAACCCAGGTCCTATCACCGCCTGAGGGCCGCAGTCGTTTTCCCATCTGCTGCAAACACGGGACCCAGAGTTTCTAATTCAGACTAACGAACCGCACAGAGTGTAATTAAAACTTCCCAGTCTAAAGTGACTCATGATCTCCGTCTCCGAGGCCACTCTCCCCTTCCCTGTTTGCGACTCCCCCATTCACCAACGGCCGTGTCACGTGGCACTGCATCAGCAGAGTTATTAGTGACGTGTCATCCCACTGGCCACGCCCCTCATTCACTCCCATTGTTTGGATGACCAGCTGGTTCCACTTGGTCCACCAGTCCCACGACCTTTTCCTATTGATCCGAAGCTGCCATCAATCAGCTGGACCCCATTGTGAGGTCAGTGGTGGGATCCTCCCCCTGTCTGAATTAAACCCGGAAGGTGTATGGATGGTGTCAATCAGGAAAAACAAGCAGAAGGTGCTGGGAAATCTCAGCAGGTCTGGCAGCATCTGGGAACAGAAATCTGTCCAGTGGCCCTTCCTCAGAACTGATGGGAGCTGGGAAAACTGGAATCCTGACAGTGTGGAAACAGGCCATTCGGCCCAAAAGGTCCACAGCGTTCCTCCGAAGAGTATCCCACCCAGACCCATTCCCCTGCTCTATTACTCTACATTTCTCCTGACTAATGCAACTAACCTACACATCCCTGAACATTATGGGAAATTTAGCTTGGCCAATTCAACTAACCTGCAGATCTTTGTATTGCAGGAGATAGGGGTTAAAGAGTAAATAATAGGCAGGGACCAAACCCAAAGAGAGACTGGAACATTTGGAAAGACAAAGGAGTGGTTTACGATCTGGCTGGGGGCGGGGGGGGGGGTGCACAGCTGTTAATGGAGGGGACAGGAACCTGTGTCTGGCAGCATCTCAGTGGAGGTGGCGGAAATGGCGACTGATGATCTACGTTCTGCTGCAAAAACAGACCCTGATCTTCCAGCTGCCTGCCACTTTAACACACAAGCCTGTTCCCTGGCCAACATCTCTGTCTCACGCTTACTGCAGTGTTCCAGTAAAGCCTGAACATACCAAATTGCCCCGTTTTTCAAGGACTGCAATTTCCCCTCCCACGTAGTCAATAACATCGAATGTGTCTCCTCCACTTCCCGCACCTCTGTCTTTGAAATCCACACCTCCAACTGCAAGGATAGAACCCTCCCCAAGTCCTTACCTTCCACCCAGATACAACACATCATCCTCTGCCATTTCCACCAGCTACAATCAGACCGCACCACCAGATTCTTAAGGGGTTTGACAGGATTAATAGTGAGAGGATGTTTCCCATCATGGGGGAGTCCGAAACCAGATTCTGTGTCAGTCACGGAATCAAGGGTTCCGTTTCAGATTCATCAAGTTTAAGGCGACACCGACGCGGGTAAGGGGTTTCAGTAGCAATGGAGCTGGGGTGAGGCAACAAACAACGTTTAAGAGATTGGAATTCCTGGTGTTTGTGATTGTGTAGGTGTCTGATCAGAAGGTCAGCTTGGGGTCAGATATGACAGCAATATTGTGAAGAGTGTAGTTCTGCCTCAGACAGTTCCCAGTGAGAGGGAGGAGCTCAGCAATAAGGGAAAGGAATTTGTAAGGCAATGGGTTTAACCATTACAATGTTTCATTGGAGGAAACTGCAGCTAATCAAGTAGTGGGAGTGTGGTAAGCAGTTTGATAACTGAGTAACATTGGAGTAATGGAGAGAGATGATGGGGAGGGAGAGCTGGGCATCGTCAGTGTACATGTCAAACCCAACATGGTGCTTTTGCACAATGTCACCTCCTGGTATTGTATGTGAGATACAGGAGGGACCAAGGACACCAAATGCAAGAAATTCAGAAAGGAGTTGGAGAGTGGAGATGGAGCAGGATTTTGGAAGAGAAGGGCATAACCAGAAAAGACAGAACAAGGAACAATATCTGTGAATCGGTGAGGGGGACTGATGAGGAGGAGGAGGGAAGAGAGTTGGAAAGTCTGTAGTTTAGTGAGATTAGGGTAAAGGGTCAAGATGAGCTCTGATAAGGCTTGACATGAGATTGGACAAAGATGTAAGTTTAGGACAAAAACCAGGAACACTACGTGATGCAGTTTGACTCAGTGGGTTAGTGGGAGGGAGGGAAGCAACAGATCGGATTATCTCAGTCTTAGTGACAGAGAAACTCCATGTGCTCCAAACTCTTGTTGTTGGAGAGAAGGATGGAGGAGACAGGATGATGGACAGTGCTTCACAAAGAAACAAAACCTGGGTAAGTGATATTTAAAGTGAGTGAACAAACCTAATGTATTTAACTTTTATCCAGAACATTAAAACAAACGACTGAAGTCCTGGTTCGAATCCCATCTTGGCAGATGGTGGAGTCTGAATTCAAGAAAAAAATAACTGGAATTAGGAATCTCCTGATCTCCATGAAACCATTGTCAATGGCGAAAAAAGCCCTGCCAACCTGACAGTCGCCCAACAAGCTACTCACTGTATTAATCACTGCAAAGTCTCAACAAAGGAATGAAACTGGATAGACCACTTGGTATCTATTAAGGCACCAGAAAATACAACCACAGAATCAGCCCTCTCGATGGTGCAACGTCCTCCTCACTAACATCTGGATTTTCGTGCCAAAATGTGCCGAGCTGTCTCACAGACCAATCAAGGAACAGCCTGACATACTCATACTCCTGAAATCAACCCTTACAGACAATGACCCGACACCATCATCACCATCCCTAGATAGAGAGTGTGGTGCTGGAAAAGCACAACAGGTCAGGCAGCATCCGAGGAGCAGGAGAATCGAAGTTTCGAGCCTAAGCTCTTCATCAGCCTGACCTGCTGTGCTTTTCCAGCACCAGACTCTCGACTCTGATCTCCAGCATCTGCAGTCTTCACTTTCTCCTGAAATCTCTGGATATGTCCTGTCCCACCAGCAGGACAGACCCGGCAGAGGTGGTGGCACAGTGGTGTACAGACAGGGAGGATTTGCCCTGGGAGTACTCAGCATTGACTCCGGAGACCAGGAAGTCTCATGGCTCCTGCTGATTACCACGTCCCGTCCTCCCTTGGAGGATGAATCACTTCTCCTTCATGTTGAACAACATTTGGAGGAAGCATTGAGGAAGTAAAATGGCGTCAAACGTACTCTGGGTACAGGATTTCAATGTCCACAATCGAGACTAGCTCTGCAACAGAATTACTGACTGAGCTGGTCAGGTCCTAAAGGATATAGCTGCTCAACTGAGTCTGTAGCGGGTGGTGAGGGAACCAACAATAGGGGAAAACATACTTGATCTCATTGTTATGAATTGACCAGCTGCAGATATATCTGTCCATGACAGTATCGGTAAGAGCGACCATCACACATTCCTTTTGGAGACAGAAGTCTTGCCTTAAAGTTGAGAAAAACCTCCATTGTGTTGAGTGACACTATCACCGTTCTAAATAGGACAGACTTTGAAGAGATGTAGGATCTCAAACTGGGTATCTCTGAGGCACTGTGGGACATCAACAGCAGCAGATCTGTACTCCAGCACAATCTATAATCTCATGGGTTGTAAATCCCGCTCTCACCCATCGCAATGTACAGTAAAGGAGGGCATGCCAAGAGCAGCACAGGCATACCTAAAAATGAAGTGCCAACCTGGTGAATCTACCAAACAGGACTACCTGCATTTCAAACAGCATCAGCAGCAAGCAACAGACCTAAGTGATCCTACATCCAATGGAACAGATCGGAGCTCTGCAGTTCTGCCACACCCAGTTGTGAACGGTGATGGACAATTAAACAACTCACTGGAGGAAGTATCACAGATATCCCCACCCTTACTGATGGAGGGGCCTCACACATCCATGCACCAGATAAGACGACAGCATTTGCAGCAATCTGCAGCCAGACGTGTCAAGTGGATGATCCATCTTAGCCTTCTCCAGTGGTTTCCAACATCACAGATGTGAGTTTTAAGCCAGTTCGATTCAGTTTGAATAACATCAAGAAATGGTTAAGTAGTGCAAAGGCTACAGGCCCTGCCAATATTCTGGTAATAATACTGATGGCTTGTGCTCCAGAACTTGCCACCCACCAGGCCAAGTACCCCTCCAGCACTGACATCGACCAACAATGTAGAACAGGCATGTTCAACACAAAAACAAAGGGCAATCCAACCCAGACAATTTCTTTCTATCAGTCCACACTCGATCAGCAGTAAAGTGATGGAAGTCGTCATCAACAGGGCTATCAACCAGCAGCTGAGTGACACTCATTTTAGGCTCCACCAGGGCCACTTAGCTCCCAATTGTGATACTGCCCTGATTCACAACCTGACAACCAGCTGAATCCCAGAGGTGAGGAGAGTGTGATAGCTCAGTCCCAAGTCCAAGACCACTATTTCTAGCTGACTCCACCCTCATCTCAGCTCATGTACTCTCATCTGCCTTGTGTTATCTCCAGACTTCATTATCCAAATACACTCCTGGCCAGCTTCCCACATTCAACCTCCCTGTAATCTCAAGAAAACCTAAATCTCTGCTGCCCAAGTACTCCCTTGTACCAAAAATTGTTGATCAATAAAAAGGCGCCTATTCATAATCAACAACATAGAGCTACCGCGATGTACAGCATGGAAACAGACCCTTCAATCCAACCCATCCATGCCGAGCAGATATCCCAATCTCGTCTCACCTGTCAGCACCCGGCCCACATCCTCCAATTTAAAATTCTCACCCTTGATTTAATTCCTAGCTCGCTGCATCACACACCCTTTGAGACCTCGACAACCCATTCTGTTCGAGACTCCCAATGATTTGTTAAATCATTATTTCACCTGTGTGGCTGTTTCTACAGTTGCTAAAGCTACAAGGTCTGAAATTCGCAGTCAAAACCTCACAGATCTGTTTTCCTCCTTTCAGACTTTCCTCAAAACCTGCTTATTTGGCAATGCTTTTGGTCACCTGACCTAATATCATCCTTCTCTGGCCTCATGTCTAAAGTTCCAATAATATTTTTGTGAAATTATAAGCATGTTCTTGATTTGGACATTATCTTCAAATCATCACTGTTGCTGTAATGAATACTCTGTAATGTCTCTTACCCAACCACATTGTAGGAGCACCTTCACCACACAAACTGCAGCTGTACAAGAAAGTCAAACATCACCCTCTCCACAGGCAACAGGGCACTGGCATTAATCACTGGTATCTGTGGAAGGAGGAACACAGTTGATGTTTCAGGGAGTGCAAAATGGATTACAGGGAATGAAAATGGTGCAGAATTTGATAGTCAGAAATGGAAGGAAAATACACTTGCTTATTGGAAAAAAGAATTCTTGACTGTCAAAGTTTTTCTAGAAAAAAATAATCTGATAATAGATTAGGTCAGGGGCTGGGCAGCAGTGAAAAATTAACTTACAAGAATCTCTGTTAAAGTAATAGGAAAATACTAAACAGACCAAAAATACACCTATTGTTCAAGACTGAGGAAGCTAGATTTTGACAAAGTGGCCATGAGGGAGCCCAGGGGTGAATCAGAGCAATATTAGCTGTTATGATCCCACAGTCATAGAGTTGTATAGCACCGACACAGACCCTTTGGTCTAACTCATCCATGCCAATCAGATATCCTAACCTAATCTATTCCCATTTGCAACTACTTGGCCCATATCGCTGTAAACGCTTTCTAATCATATCATGTATCTATTTAGAGGCCTTTAACATGTTTTAATTGTACCAGCCTTCACCACTTCCTCTGGCAGCTCATTCCACCCACTGCATTAAAGAGTTGGCCTTTCGGCCCCTTTGAAATTTTTCCCCATTCACCCTAAAGCAATGCCCTCTACTTCTGGACACCACTACCCCAGGAAAAACACCTTGTTTATTTACCCTATCGATGCCCCTCATGATTGTATAAACCTCCATAACATCACCGCTCAGCCTATGGTAGTCCAGGAAAAACAGCCCCAGCCTTTTATGCCTCACCCTGTAGCTCAAATCCTCCAAACCTCGCAACATCCTTGTAAATCTTTTTATGAAACCTTTCAACTTTGACAGCACCCTTCTGATAGGAGGCAGGCCAGAGTTGCACACAATATTCCAAAAGTGGCCTAACCAATGTCCTATACAGCAACATGACCTCCCACATCCTATATTCGATGCTGTAACCAATAAAGAAAAGTATACTGAATACCTCCTTCACTATCCTATCTACCTGCAACTTGACTGGCAAGGAACGATTGTTAGAAATGGGGAAAAGTGTTGTTTTTGCAGATATAGAAAAAGGGGTACAGCAAGAGAACTATTAACTCTATAAGTATTTAGGGAAGATAATCTATAATTATGGTTAATTAAATACTAATTTTTGTGTGTAATTATTATAAGTTTCAAATAAGCTCAATGTTTAAAATAAAGTTCAAATAGGTTTTGTTTAAAACTTGTGTTTTCAGCAAAACGCTGAGATAACCAAAATGCTTGAGCTATACAAGTCAATGAAATATGCAGGGATGGAATGTACCAGCAGAGTTGATACAAAATGTTGAACCATATTGTTAGAAACGAAAATTGCTTCTTAATAATCGCTCTAGACAAATTCAGGAAAACAAAGCTTTATTAGCAAGTCTGCAGAGATGGGCAGCCTTCTGAGTAAAAGGCGCGCTGAAGCTTACAAAGTTTCTCATTATATACAGTACAAGTCCCTCCCCTCCTTGGTTCTAACGAGCCATGAGGTTCACATTCTTTAAAACATCATTATTCTCCAACTTGCATCCTTATCACAAAGTCTGCAACAAATGTCTCCAGACCCTCCCCTTCCTGGCTCTTAACGAGCCATGAGGTTCACATTCTTAAAAACATCATTATTCTCCAACTTGCATCCTGATCACAAAGTCTGCAACAAATGTCTCCAGACCCTCCCCTTCATGCCTCCAGACCCTAGAGGTGTTATTTTTCTCTCCCTGTAGTCTTATCAGTCAAAGACTTATTCTTCTCTGTCTGTGCTAACGGTCTTATCAATCTGTAGCAGATGTCTCTCGAGTCGTTTCCCTGTCCTGCAGTCTTTATCAGTCAAGGACTCATCCTTCCCTGCCTGTGTTTATGGTTTCATCAATCAAGGACCTGCTTGTTTTACTCTGCCCACAAACTGCATGCACTATTTTAAACTATTCTACTTTTGTGTATACAAAATGTTTTAAGAAAGCAAAAGTCTAATGTTTTTAGAAAAGAAGCAAAGGTTTTATCTTTTATTATAGATCAGTCTGTGTTCTAGGCACATCTTAAAGTAGCAAACCGAAATTACCTCTCTCAATTCCACCCTTTTCTCTTTTTAAGATGTGCCTGGCCAAGATAAGCCCCCCCCCCCCCTCCTTAAGGGCCCGGGAAATCTTTGGACTTTCGCAGCAACATCACCTTAAGTTCCCGTGTCCCATGTTGTAGAACCACCACTGCCTGAAGTCGGGAAATATTTTTCTGAATTAGAAGCTGAATACAGGGGATTAGGCAGGGTAATACGAGAAGAAGAATCACAACCCCCCCAACCATCAGTAGCGCCGTGCGCCACCAACTACCACCTAGGAGTCCATCCCACCATCCGATGCCACTAAGAGGACGCCAAGATTGTACTGGCACATGGGCCAATTTCCGAATTTCATCGGAAATTTCCAAAACCGCTTTACCATTATCGTCAATTTCTAGGCAGCAGTTAGTCAGGTTAAACTTTCCGCACACGCCCCCCTCCGAGGCCAACAGATAATCCAAGGGAAGTCGGTTTTGATATATAGCAGCCCTCATCTGATCCTGCTGCTTAGCAAGCAGCTCCAGGGCCAGGGCAGTCCGGTTAGTAATAACCTCTATGACTGCTTGGAGCCTGATAATTCGATTCAACATATAGATAGGAGTACGGTATCCCCATGATCCGTCCTGTGCCCATGTAGCTGGCCCGTAGTATGCAATAACCCGGGCCGGTGGCCACTCATCCCCCCAATCACCGACTTGGATATCCCTTGGCGACCTACGGAGAGAGTCAAATAGTTTAATTCCCAAATCGTTGCCTTCCTTCCGGGGTAATAGGAAGAACGCAGGTCGTATTAGACCCAGGAAGCATACCCCAGCCCATCCCATGGGTAGTTTGGAGTATGCCTGATTACCGCATATCCAAAATAGGCCATCTGGAGCAGGCCCTCCCTGCCTCACAACATCATCCCACAGTTCCTTTACCCAGGGACGCCCTCATAAGGACTAGGACCACTGCAATTCCAGTAATCAGTCCCCAGCTCGTCAGAGGAGGAATCAGTACGTAATGGAACGCAATTTCCATGATCCCGGTTTGCAATGTACCAAGTAATATCCTGAGGCCACCATACTCGCGTGGTTGCATCCAATACATTCTGACAGGGACTAATCCCTACCTCCACTGTCCCCTTGCCTTCAATACAGAACCGGCCCTCAGGGCTGTTTGTCAGTCTCCACCCCTGGCTTTTTCTATCGTTGACACAGGTCCAAGTGGTTTGTAGCAACTCCCCTATGTCTAAGCTTTGACCAGTCCACGGCCATTGTTCCGACATATGCGGCCCCCCACAAACCCAGCAATTGCTAACATTTAAAACAGTGGCTATTCTAGAGGTGAGATCAATAAACAGGTTTTGTGTAACATCAGGGAGTTCAATCTTTCCTTCTACCTCTTCGTATACCGATGGCACTTTAGAGAGCACGACCGTTCCCTGACGGTCTTGCTCTTTCCCCAACCCCCGATCAGTGATCTGTATCTTGGTCTCCTTGACTCTGTCAACCTGTTCCCTGCGCAACACGGAGGATAGGTCCCACCTCCCAGTTTTGCTAATACACACCCAGCGGTCATTTATAGGGCATCCACGGATTTTGCCACCATATCCTTTATTATATACCTGATAATAGGGTCTTCCACCCTCCCAACATTCATGGCGTGCACTCACATCGTAACACCAATCGTCCACATAGGAATGGGACACAATGTTCCCGAGTAGATTCGAATCCCAAGTCTTACTGTAGTTCGACATTTGTCACATCTTCCCTCACCCTCCCCCACATACAGGAATAAATTGATCAATATTCCCACCAATACAGTCCAAGTAGAGTTCATTATTGCTGTCTTTTCAGTTTTACCACCAACGGCTTGTCCCCTTGCTCGCATGTCCAAGTACTCTCTCCTTCTGGCGGAACAGGCCCCTTTATCCTCGATGCGTGGGCCCACCTTTTTTCTTTCGTCCGAACAGCTGCTTCAATTGTTAACAGCACTAGGAACGGTCCTTCCCACTGCGGCTGGAGCTTTTCGGCCTTCCAGGTCTTAACAAGTACCCAATCTCCGGGCTCCACCTTATGCAGGAGGAAGTCGAGCGGCGGAGTCTGAGCCAGGAGACCTTTCCTCCGGAGTTCTGCAAAAGAACGGGATAAGGCCAGTAAATAGTTTCTGACAAATACATCTCCCCCTTGTAGAGTGGGACATCCATCAACCTTACTCCAATATGGTAATCCGAACAGCATTTCATAGGGGGAAACCCCGACATCTCGGCGGGGGGGCCGTACGAATCCTCAATAGGGCAATGGGCAGGCACTTTGGCCATGGTAACTTAGTTTCTAACATCAGCTTAGTCAATTGGGTCTTGAGCGTGCCATTCATTCTCTCAACTCGACCCGAACTCTGAGGATGCCAGGGTGTGTGGAATTTCCACTGGATACCCAGGGCAGTACAGATCAAATGGTGGAGCTTAGAAATAAAATGTGTCCCGCAGTCGGAGTCGATAGATTCCATTATGCCATATCTCGGGATTATGTTCTCTAACAACAGTCGGGCCACGGTTGGTGCATCGGCTTTGGCAGTTGGGAAAGCCTCTACCCAGTGAGTGAAATGGTCTACTATTACTAGCAGATATTTCCATCGCTGTACTGGGGGCAATTCTGTAAAGTCAACTTGGATCCTCTGGAATGGCCTAATTGCGAGGGGCTGACCACCAGCTGGCATAGAACGCATGGCTTTCTTGTTAATACGCCGGCAAGTGGGGCATCCGACTACCTCCTGTTGGGCTAATGTGTATATCCCCCTGCATACATAGTCTCTCAGGATCGTATCACACATGGCTTGCACCCCCCAGTGGGTTTGATGGTGTAATCGGTGCAGAATACCCCGGGTGATCTGTTTGTTCAGTACTTGTCTCCCGTCAGGAACTGTCCACTTCCCGTTAGTACCTTGCCGGGCACCCAATTGATCCATTTTATCAATCTCCCCCTGGGTGAAGACGGGTTGTTTAGCGAGCCCTTCCCTCAACGGTATTAACGTTAACAATTGGACGGATTTTTCGACCGCTGCCCGCTTGGCTTCCTCATCTGCCAGCCGGTTTCCCACCGCTTCCGGTGTCGACCCCTTCTGGTGGCCGGGTACATGGACTACTGCGAGTTCTGTAGGTAACGCCAGGGCTTCCAACGTTAGGCTGATCATTTGTTCGTGAGCTAATTCTTTTCCCCGGGAAGTTATCAATCCTCGCTCTTTCCAGATTTTCCCGAAAGTATGAACGATCCCGTATGCATACTTTGAGTCAGTATATATGGTTCCCACCTTCCCCTCCAACAACTTCATGGCCCTCTGGAGGGCGTACAACTCACAGGATTGGGCTGACCACTTCCCGGGCAGTCGTCCGGACTCGATCGTCTGTTTCGTTGCGCCATCTACGACAGCATAGCCACTGTACCGTACGCCGCTGATGCACCGGGAGGACCCGTCGATGTACAGTTCCTGTCCTTCCATAGCAATCGGGTACTGTTTCCTTCTTACCGGGCCTTTTCCTGGTAACATGGTGATTTGGAGAGGTTTGATGTTTAGGCCCCCTCTGTTCCCCTCTCGGTACCATACTTCCGGGTCTATTTGTTGATCATCTTCTTCGGTGAGGGCGAACAACCTTACCACCATTTCCCCATTACTTGGTACCGTTCCGATCCCTAGTTTGACCTGCAAGTCTCTTCCTAACAAATTAAACCCCGCCGATGGCAATAGAAGGAGGTCTCGTTTAGTAGTTCTGTTTTCATATCCAATTTCCACATCCTCCACCACTGGGACTTGTAATTTCTGTCCTCCAATTCCAGATACCCCCATAACTGTTCCTCCTGCTCGGGTGCCGGGCGCTATTTGGATTATTCTTGATCTTTCGGCTCCCAAGTCCACCATAAATGTGATCTCCGATCCTTGGGGCCCTACTTTCAAGTTTACCAGGGGTTCCTGTCGATAGTCCTTTTGCCCCAAGGGTAGGAACCCCCGACCTCCCTAATCTTCCTCCATCAGTGCGTACGACCGCACCTCCCGCTTGTAGCGGGGGCACTCCCGTTTAAAATGTCCCTCTTCATTACAGTAGTAACATCTGAGTATCCTCTTCGTTTCCCTGTCGCGGTCTCGCGTTCCTCCACTCTTCCTTTGTTCCGGCCATGGTTCTCTTTTCCTCTGCTCTTGCCACGACTCTCCCCTCTCCTGTTTCTGCCACGGCTTCCCCTTTTCCCTTCTTCCAGCTGTCATTTGTTGCACCGCTTGCATCATTATCTTTGTCGCCTTCTTTTGCTTCTCATCGCCCCTTCTCACAAACACCTTTTGCGCCTCCCGTAGTAGTTCACTTAGAGATTTACTATCCCAATCATCCATTTTCTCTAACTTCTTGCGTATGTCCGGCCAGGCTTTTGATACAAACTCTACCCGTATGAGTTGTTGTCCCACGTCCGTCTCAGGGTCCACCCCAGCGAACTGCTGCAAGTTCTTCCTGATCCTGTCTAGGAAGTCCGTAGGGGTTTCCTCCGGGTTTTGATGATTACCAAAGGCCTTGGTAAAATTGTGCCCCTTCGGGGCTGCCTGTCTTATTCCTTTTATCCAATATTCCCGCATGTCCCTCATGTTTCGCCGTCCTTCCTCCGTGTTCTTATTCCACTCGGGGTCGGTGAGGGGAAACTTCTGCTCCCCTCCTTCTCCCCCCTCTTTCTCCCAGACCAACAGCGCAGCTTGTCGTATCATCTGACGCTCCTGGCTAGAGAACAATGTTTTCATGATGGAATACATCTCTTCCCACGTGTAAGTATTCGGACCCAGGAACTGATCTAATTGTTCAGCAAGTCCCATGGGGTCCTCTAGTAGACCCTTCATCTCCCTCCTGAAATTCCGTACTTCAGTACTCGTTAAGGGAACGTCTACATATCCCGTCCTTCCTTCCTCGCCCCCCATGGGCACTTCCCGGAGTGGATTCATTCTTGCAATCGAGACAGGGTTTTGTCTGTGACCCCTTCCAGCTTGAGATCTGGTCTGTACCCCTGAGGTAGCCTGTGATTCCTCCCCATTTTCTTCCCCTTCCCCTGACACGTCGTCACCCGGAGGAACATTTTGTGGGGCAGATGGGGTCACGTAGGGCGGCGGTAAGTGATCTAAAGGATCCCATTCTTTCTGCCCTTTCGAGTCTTCATTAGTTACTTGCATTTGGCAAGATATCGTAACCGGTAGCCAACAAAGGGCATAATCCCTTTCTTCCAGATTAACATCAGGTTTTGAATTGACATATAAAATGAGAGCTTGCCGGACCCAGTCTTCGTCAGTACCGAATCTAGGCCACCACACTGAGTCGCCCTGAATAGGTTTCTGGGACCACTTTTGACAGTATTTTACCATCTTCCTTTTAGATTTTCCTTTTCTCCCACCCTGATCCCAATTATTTAACATTCTTCCTAACGGACTATCGTCAGGTACCCCGGGGTATTTGTCATTGTCTCTGTTCAAGCCTACCTTTCCCTTACTCGCCTTGGATCCCTTATTTCCCATTGCCGAGGACTTCGTAATTGTCCCGTGATAATCTATCACAATTTAGTCAATTCCCGGACCTTCAGTCCCGTGATCGCCCAGGTTCCTTTGCAGGCACCCCCGGTCTTTGGATTCCTGTGTCCTACGTCTCTGTGACACAGATCACAGGCACCCCGTAGGTACACGTTCCTCCTCAAACACGGTCTCTGCAAAATCCCTCACAGGCAAGCCCCGGTCTCTAGATACCTGAGTCCCACGTCTCTGTAGAAAAATCCACAGGCACCCCGTAGGTCCCCAGGCCTCCGGAAACACGGTCCCCGCAAGTTTTTTCTTACCTGGGTTCGGTGCACCGAAATTACTCGATCGTTAACCGTCCCCACTGCCTCGGCTACACCCCTCCTTTGTTTTCCTGAGCCTCCCGGGTATCACTCGCTCAAGCCGCGCGGGGCGACAAGCAAGGAATCAGGGACTGCCGAAATCGGCAGGGTGCACCTTCTCCGATGTCCTTCCTCAGCTCCCCTTGCGGCCGGAGTGTTGACCGGATGAGCCCCCAAGTTGTTAGAAACGAAAATTGCTTCTTAATAATCGCTCTAGACAAATTCAGGAAAACAAAGCTTTATTAGCAAGTCTGCAGAGATGGGCAGCCTTCTGAGTAAAAGGCGCGCTGAAGCTTACAAAGTTTCTCATTATATACAGTACAAGTCCCTCCCCTCCTTGGTTCTAACGAGCCATGAGGTTCACATTCTTTAAAACATCATTATTCTCCAACTTGCATCCTAATCACAAAGTCTGCAACAAATGTCTCCAGACCCTCCCCTTCCTGGCTCTTAACGAGCCATGAGGTTCACATTCTTAAAAACATCATTATTCTCCAACTTGCATCCTTATCACAAAGTCTGCAACAAATGTCTCCAGACCCTCCCCTTCATGCCTCCAGACCCTAGAGGTGTTATTTTTCTCTCCCTGTAGTCTTATCAGTCAAAGACTTATTCTTCTCTGTCTGTGCTAACGGTCTTATCAATCTGTAGCAGATGTCTCTGTATCAATCTGTAGCAGATGTCTCTCGAGTCGTTTCCCTGTCCTGCAGTCTTTATCAGTCAAGGACTCATCCTTCCCTGTCTGTGTTTATGGTTTCATCAATCAAGGACCTGCTTGTTTTACTCTGCCCACAAACGGCATGCACTATTTTAAACTATTCTACTTTTGTGTATACAAAATGTTTTAAGAAAGCAAAAGTCTAATGTTTTTAGAAAAGAAGCAAAGGATTTATCTTTTATTATAGATCAGTCTGTGGTCTAGGCACATCTTAAAGTAGCAAACCGAAATTACCTCTCTCAATATCATGATGTACCTATGGATAATGGTCAATGGACAAGTGAGAAGGAACATCAAGATATAGGTTTAGCCTTGTGTCAGCACTTACAGAGGGGAAAGTTGCCAACTTGGAGAGAAGGGGGCAATAAGGGTGGAGCATAGCTAGGCATTAATAGAAATCAATAAAAAAGATTGGGTAGTATAGGAGCCAGTCATAGTCGGTAGAGATGACCTCACGCAACTCAAAGGTACAACTGGTATAGTAATTTGAATTTTTCCTCACTTCAATTGTTCTGTATAACTGGAGTCCGATTCTTGCAAGATCGTAGAATAAATGGTCTCGTTTCTAGTTTTGGTGGTCTCATCTAAATTTTATTGATTTTGTTTTTAACACTATGAACCTGCAGTCCAAGGTCTCTTTGTTCTGCAAGACTCTCCAGGGCCTTGCCATTCAGTGTATAAGTCCTGCTCTGATTTGCTTTTCCAAAATGCAGCACCTCACATTTATCTAAATTAAACCCCATCTGATCAATATCCCATGCACTCTGAGGTAACCTTCTTCCCTGTCCACAATACCTCCAATTTTGTATGACCTGCAAACTTATTCACTATATCTCCTATGTTGACATCCAAATCATTTAAATGAATGACGAAAGAAATCCAGAAATAAACACCCATCTCTCTAGGTTTGAACATACTCTGTGTAAATCCTGCCCTATGACTTTTACCAGAGAAACGCTGCACCTTGCCCCCTACAAAGATGGCGGCTCCGCACGTGTCCAGTGAATCGTTGTCCCGAATAAAGATGGCGGCGCTCACTCAGCCCTGGAGCCGTGCTGAGCCAATTCCCCGTTTACTACAAACGCGGGACTGGGACGTTCACATTTGTGTTTTTCGACATGCACAATTTGTTTATAAAACCTCGCCTCTCATAGGAACACAGTTTATTTCTTTCCTTACCGTATCCTTTCGCTCCATAACTTCCCGAGTATTCATTACATCGACTCTGCGGCGCGCGTAAGGGTGATCACGTGGTTTAGTCCAGTTCCGCCCATCATTCACTTTGTTTGGTTGGAGGACCAACCGCCCTGCCAGGACCTCCATCTCCATCTCCTTTCATTGGTCCGGTGCTGACATCAATCACCCGGGGTCCCTTTGTTGGCTAGATCATGCGCAGTGCATCCTGCTTTAGCTGATATGTTGGGTAATGTGATGGGAGAGTTTACTGAAGGGAACAATTGGAGAAAGTGAGGACTGCAGATGCTGGAGATCAGAGCTAAAAAATGTGTTGCTGGAAAAGCGCAGCAGGTCAGGCAGCATCCAAGGAACAGGAAAATCGACGTTTCGTGCATTTCCCCTCCCCCCACCTTATATCCGCCCCAACCATTTCCCCTCCATGCACCTTATCTCAGTCCCAACCCTCAGACTCAGCACCGCCTTCTTGACCTGCAATCTTCTTGCCGACCTCTCCGCGCCCACCCCCTCTCCGGCCTATCACACTCACCTTGACCTCCTTCCACCTATCGCACTCCCAATGCCCCTCCCCCAAGTCCCTCCTCCCTACCCTTTATCTTAGCCTGCTTGGCACACCAGCCTCATTCCTGAAGAAGGGCTTATGCCCGAAACGTCGATTCTCCTGCTCCTTGGATGCTGCTTGACCTGCTGCGCTTTTGCAGCAACACACTTTTCTGCTCTGAAGGGAAGAATTCCCTTTGTGTGAGCTCTGCAGTAGATTTCCTGTATTCATGGAGGGAATTCCCTTCCTAGTCATGACTGTATAGCTGTGATTGATTAATCAATGCCATCTGAATCAGTACATAAACACCCCATTTTCACAACATCTGAGATCTTTAGCACATTGTATCATGCTCTTCTTTGGAGACAAAAAAGCATGAAATGGAGGCTCAAGGAATCAGAGCATGAGTACAGCATTCATCCCCTTCAGCTTGTTTCCCCCATTCTGTTAGATCATAGCTGGGCCAACCCAGGCCTCAACACCTCTTTTATGCTTGATTCGCATAGCCCTCCACTGCTCAATATTCCAAAAATCTATCTGCCCTCTTTTAAAATAATTTGAGATAGAATCTGACCTTAGTGGTGGGAAAGATGCTGCAGTCTATGATAAAGGATGAAATTACGGCAGATCTGGATAGTAGTAACAGGATAGGACAGAGTCAGCATGGATTTATGACTAATGCTTGAATAATCTTCTTGAATTTTTTGAGGATGTAACTCTGAAGATGGACGAGGGAGATCCAGTAGATGTAGTATACCTGGACTTTCAGAAAGCTTTTGATAAAGTCCCACATCGGAGGTTAGTGAGCAAAATTAGGGCGCATGGTATTGGGGGCAAAGTACTAGATTGGATTGAAAATTGGTTGGCTGATAGGAAACAAAGGGTAGTGATAAACGGCTCCATTTCGGAATGGCAGGCAGTGACCAGTGGGGTACCGCAGGGATCCATGCTGGGACGGCAGCTTTTCACAATATATGTTAATGATATAGAAGATGGTATCAGCAATAATATTAGCAAATTTGCTGATGATACAAAACTGGGTGGCAGGATGAAATGTGATGAGGATGTTAGGAGATTACAGGGAGACCTGGACAAGTTAGGTGAGTGGGCAGATGCATGGCAGATGCAGTTTAATGTGGATAAATGTATGGTTATCCACTTTGGTGGCAAGAACAGGAAGGCAGATTACTACCTAAATGGAATCAATTTAGGTAAAGGGGCAGTACAGAGAAATCTGGGTGTTCTTGTATACCAGTCAATGAAAGCAAGCATGCAGGTACAGCAGGTTGTGAAGAACCTAATAGCATGCTGGCCTTCATAACAAGAGGAATTGAGTATAGAAGCAAAGAGGTGCTTCTGCAGCTGTACAGGGCCCTGGTGAGACCACACCTGCAGTACTGTGTGCAGTTCTGGTCTCCAAATTTGAGGAAAGACCTTCTAGCTATTGAGGAAGTGCAGCGTAGATTCACAAGGTCAACTCCTGGAATGGTGGGATTACCTTACACTGAAAGACTGAAGCGACTGGACTTGTGTACCCTTGAGTTTAGAAGACTGAGAAGGGATCTGATTGAGACATATAAGATTATGAAAGGATTAGACACTCTGGCAGCAGGAAACATGTTTCTGCTGATGGGTGAGTGCCGAACCAGAGGACACAGCTTAAAAATACGGGGTAGACCATTTAGGACAGAGATTGGGTGAAGAAGTTTCTTCTCGAGAGTGGTGGCTGTGTGGAATGCTCTGCCCCAGAGGGTAGTGGAGGCCCAGTCTCTGGATTCATTTAAGAAAGTGTTGGATAGAGCTCTCAAGGATAGTGGAATCAAGGGTTATGGAGATAAGGCAGGAAGAGGATACTGATTAGGAATGATCAGCCATGATCATATTGAATGGCGGGGCAGGCTTAAAGGGCAGAATGGCCTGCTCCTGCACCTATTGTCTTATTGTCTATTGTCTAGAATCACAGATTCCCTACTCTGTGGAAACAGGCCCTTCAGCCCAACAAGCCACACTGACCCTCCAAAGAGTAAACCAAGACCCGTTCGCCTACCACATTTAGCTTTCACAATTCCTTGGGCTGGAAAATTCTTGCAATTCACTGAGAGAAAAAAAAATCTTTACATTTTGTTTTAAAATGAATGTTCCCTTCTGTAATGTCCCCTGATTTGAGACTTCACTGATGCTAGAAGATCTAGTCAATATCTACCCCGTCAAGCTCCTCAGAATCTTGTTTCCACAAGGTCACCCCTTATTTGTTGAGATTCTATTGAATAATGACCTAACCTGTTTAGCTATTCTTGATAGGTCAACCTTTTCATCCTTGAAGCAGCTAAGTGAATCTTTATTGAATGGTCTCGAATGCTGGTTTATCCTTTATTAAATATGGGAGCTAACATTGTATACAGTACTCCAAGTGAGGTCTCAGCAACAGCCAGTGTGGTTAACCAATCCTCAGTCCATACTAATACATTACCCCAATACGGTGAGCTCCTATATTGTGCAATTAACTTTTAAAGAGCAACTTATCATCTGCATTTTTTAATCCAAATGCAGAACATCATTGGCTTGCCCTTTATCAGCCCTGTCTGTTATCTCCTCAATGAACTTCGCAAATTTGTCAAATACCATTTCTCTTTCACAAAACTCAGTCTACCATGTTTCAGGATAAGCTTTTCAAAATGTCCTGCTATTTCTGACTATTATATTCAACTCTGTCATATTACCAAAACATATTAAACTAACTAACTGGGTGGCGTGGTGGCACAGTGGTTAGCATTGCTGCCTCACAGCGCCAGAGACCCAGCTTCAATTCCCGCCTCAGGCGTGTGTAGAATTTGCACATTCTCCCTGTGTCTGCGTGGGTTTCCTCCGGGTGCTCCAGTTTCCTCCCACAATCCAAAAATATGCAGGTTAGGTGAATTGGCCATGCTAAATTGCCCGTAGTGTTAGGTGAAGGGGTGAATGTAGGGGAATGGGTCTGGGAGGGTTGTGCTTCGGCGGGTCGGTAGGGACTTATTGGGCCACACCGTAAATAATCTAATCTAGTCTATAGTTTTCTGATTTCTGTCTTCCTTTCCTTCTTGAACAGGCTCATCAATCCACTGGATGTTCCCTGTATTCCTTGATTCTGGAATATTCCAATCGATGCCTTAAATGTCTCTGCAGCCAGTTGCCTTAAAAATGTTTGATCCAGGCCATTAGGTCCTGTCTACCTTTAGTCCTATTAGTTGGTCAATACTTTGTCCCTTGTGACAAAGACTGTTAGAACATTTTACTTCCCATGAGTAACTTGCTGATTTGCTACCTTTAGGATGATAACGGTATCCTCCTTCATTAAGACCTATGTAAAATATCGGTTTAAATTATCTGCTGTTTCCCTGTACCCATTATCAATTCCAGAACCTGCAAGGGTTCGATGCTGATTTTAGATACTCCATTTTTAATATACTTGCACAACTCTTGCCATTCGTTTTTGTTTCTTGTCAATTTAATTACATGGTCAGTTTTCTTCTTTTTTACTCATCTGCTGCTATGTCATTTTTTCCTTGTGGGTACTGCCCTTGACTGCCTTTCTTACCCACGGGTGGTTCACCTTTCTCTTCGAGTTCTCCATTTTGCCCTAAATTAACTTTTGCTCAGCGTTATGTTTAAAAAACCCATCATATTACAGTGACCGAGCATGTGATTTTTTTTAAACATTAGATGCTTCAATGTTCTGATTGGGTTTTGCTGTTTCAAACAAGAGCTGAGATCATCTGGAAAGGAGGTGGCAGCTGATTCACTGTTAATTTCCAAAATTAATTTGAATACTTGCAAAAAGAAATTATTTGCAACACCATGAAAGTGGGGGGCTAGCAAAGTAGCTATTTTAAAAAGGCGGCACAGTTGTGATGGGTTGAATAGGGGCCTCAGATTTCAAAAGTAAAATGTGATCCAAGTGGTTTCCTCCCACAATCCAAAGAAGTGCAGGTTCGGTGAATTGGTCATGCTAATTTGCCGATTGTGTCCAGCGATACACAGGTTCGGTGCATTAATCAGGGGTAAACATTGAGGAATAGGTTTGCTTGGAATACTCTTCGGAGGGTTGGTGTGGATTTGTTGGGCTGAAGGGCCTGTTTCCACAACGTAGGGATTCAATGCTCTGAGTAATTTTGGGGATCGAACAGAATCCTTGTATGCAGAGGGTTCTCTGTTAGTTAAAATAGTATTGTACACTCAGCTTATGTTACCTTCTGAAGCAATTTGAGGTTGACTGCTCTGTACAATTTCTCAGAACATATGCTCTGGAACCAATCAGGGATCATCTGATAATGTGATTGATTAATGAGCTCAAAATAAGCGACCCTTTTGGTAAGATTCAATGCAGCGTGATAGAATTTCGTTTTAGGGTAAAGAATTTGCTTCTTCAACTAGTATCCAAATTTAAAGGCAGTCACAAAGGTATAAAGTAGCAGTTAGCTAAACTGGAATGGGACTATAGTTAGAATGTTAAAGCAGAAGAATATATTCAGTTATTTTATAATTCTCAACAATATCTATTGACTTGTTAAAGAAATGCACGACGAACAGCACTGCATAGGTGAGGGAATTATGAGGGACATCAAATTGAAAGAAAAGATGCACAAAACTGCAAAGATGATAGTAGACCATAAGGTTTAAAAATTTCAAACTATCGAAGGATGAACAAAAAAAAGGAAGATAATTTGTTCCTTGTCAGAGAGACTGTTATAACATCTTTGCTCCCATTAATACCTTGCTTATTTCCCATCTTTAGGATGGTAGCAGTATCTTCTGGATTAGTAAGATAATTGGGCAAATTAACCCACGAGTTACTCAGCCTAAAACAAGGAAGGGTTTAAAGGGATATGGGCCAAATGCTGGCAAATGAGACTAGATTAATTTAGAATATCTGGTCAGCATGGATAAATTGGACCAAAGGGCCTGTCTCCAATTTGTACATCTGAGTCTAACTAGCCATCTGTTTTTTGAGAATCATCATTGGTTGATGCTCCATACCCTTGCTTGGTGAAACACTTTTTCTCTCCCATGTTGTTGCACATGCTGTGATAAAGGTTGTTTAGCTCAGTTGGCTGGATTGCTGGTTTGCAATGCTGTGATGCCAACAGCACAGGCTCTATTTCCTGCATCGGCTGAGGCTCCATCTTTTCAAACTTGTCCCTCACCTGAGGTGCAGTGATCCTCAGGTTAAACCACCACTTTTTCTGTCATGACAGAGCAGCCCTACTGCCTTCCAGGGCTATGGTGACTTTACTTTTACTCAGTTACAAGTGATTAGAAATTTTATACTCTTTATTGTTTGGTGTATTTCCTTTTGGTGACTTTTGTTATGAAACCCAGCAGCAGGGAAGGAAAATGTCTGATCATGAAAAGTGCGGATAAAATAGGCTTGCAGGGAGGAGAAAATAAGGACTGCACATGCTGGAGATCAGAGTCAAGAATGTAGTGCTGGAAAACACAGCGGGTCAGGCAGCATCTGAAGAGCAGGAGAATTGACCTTTCGGGTATAAACCCTTCATCAGGAATGAGGTTTGTGGGTCGGGGCTGAGAGATAAATGGGAAGGGGTGAAGTTTGGGGGAAGGTAGCTGGGAAAGCAATAGGTTGATGAAAGTAAGGGAGAAGGTGATCAGTCAGAGTGGGGAGTGAGGAACGGGTCCTGAGGGAGGTGCCCAGTTGCTACAACAGGAAGTGCAAAACCTGTGTCCACACCACTCCCTGCACCTCCGTCCAAGGCCCCAAGGGATCCTTCCACATCCATCAGAAATTTACCTGCACCTCTATCAATGTCATCTATTGCATCCATTGCATCCGGTGTGGTCTCCTCAACATCGGATAGACGGGAAACTTTCTTGCGAATCATTTCAGAGAAGGTCTCTGGGACACCCGCACCCAACCCCACTGCCCCATGGCTGAACACTTCAACACCCCCATCTAATCCATCAAAGACATGCAGGTCCTGCGCTTCATCCACCTCCAAACCGTTGCCAACCGACGCCTGGAGGAAGAACGCCTCATATTCTGCCTGAAACCACACGGGATAAATGTGGATTTCAACAGCTTCCTCATTTCCCCTTACCCCACATTATCCGAGTCCCAAGCCTCCGACTTGGCACCGCCCTCCGGACTTGTCCATAACTCCCCCTCTGACTTATCACCTTCTCCCCAACTTTCCTCCACCTATCGCTTTCCTAGCTACTGTACTCCAAACCCACCCCCTCCCATTTATCGCTCAGCCCCTCCACCCACAAGCCTCATTGCTGAAGGGCTTAGGCACAAAACATCGATTCTCCTGCTCCTCGGATGCTGCCTGACCTGATGTGCTTTTCCAGCATTATACTCTCGACACGCTTTCACAGCAAAATGCTACGAGTTAACTGTCAGATTCATAGATAATTGTGGAATTGATTTTGTTAAATTGAGAAATTTGGGCTACTCCACCAATGATAACAGCCCTTAAGGTGAACAGTTCTCACAGGAAAAATAGCACTTAAAGGTCACGATGCTAAATGGGACAAATGTGGGCCATCATCAGCAGCAGAACTGTACTCCTCAATCTGTAGTCTCATGGTTTGTCATATCACACACTCAACCATTAGCATCAAACCAGGAGACCAGCCCTGGTTCAATGGAGTGTGCAGGAGGGCATCCCTGAAGCAGCATCAGGCGGACCTAAAAGTGAAGTGCCAACCTAGTGAAGCTATCAAATGGGACTACTTGTGCACCAAACAACATAAACAGCAAGTGATAGGCAGAGCTAAGCGATCCCACAACCAGTGAATTAGATCTACATTCTGTAGTCCTGTCACATCCAGTCGTGAATGATGGTGGAAAATCTTTTATTTTAAAAAAAAAGCTTGCTGCAGGAGAACACTCTCAAGTATCCCTATCATCAGTAATGGAAGAGCCCAACACATTAGTGCAAAAATTCAGGCTGAACCAATTACAGAAATTTTCAGTCAGGCGTGGATGATCCATTTTGGCATTCTCCAGCGGTCCCCAACATTGTAAATACCAGTCTTTAAATAATTTGATTCATTCCACATGATACCAACGAACGGTTAGAAGCACTGGATACTGCAAAGATTATGGGCCTGACAATATTCTTGCATCAACCCGACAATATAGAAAATTGCCCAGATATGTCCTGTACACAAAGCAGATCAAATCCAATCTGGCTATTTCCTGCCCTATTACCGTCGCTCACCAGTAAAGTGATGGAAGGGTCATCAACAATGCTAACAAGCAGCATCTGCTCAGCAATAACCTGCTCAGTGATGCAGAGTTTGGGCTCTGCCAGGGCCATTCAGCTCTTGAACTCATTACAGCCTTGGTTCAAACGTGGACAAAAGAGCTGAATTCCAGAGGGGAGGTGAGGTGACAGGTCTTGTCTTCAGAGCCGCATTTGTGGCACCAAGGAGGCTGAGCAAAATTGCAATCATTGGTTTTTGGGGGCAAATTCTCCTCTGGTGTCATACCTGGGAAGTAGGAAGCTGGTTGTGGTTGTAGTAGATCAGTAATTTCAGTTCCAGGACATCTCTGCAGGAGTTCCTCAGGGTACTGTCCTGGTTCCACTAATCTTCAGCCATTTCATCAATGACCTTCCCTCCATTATAAAGTCAGAAAGTGCACTCACTGCTGAACATCACCAATGTTCAGCACTATTTGTAACTCTTCAGATACTGAAGCAAACTATGTTTAAATGCAGCAAGGGCTGATTAAAATACAGGGTTGTGGCAAGAAATATTTGTACAACCCCAGTTAAAGACCATCTGCAATAAGAGACAATCTAACAACCATCCCAGACATAAATTTTCTTCAATGAATTTCCCTCTATTAAAACCCTGAGGGTTACCATTTACCAGAAACTCAACAGGACATACCACACCAACACAGAGTGGCTACAAGAGAAGGTCAGAGACTAGGAATACTGTGGTGAGCAACTCACCTCCAAAGTCTGTTCACCATCTCCAAGACACACGCCAAAATGGCGATGGTATGCTCGCCGCTTGGCTGGAATGGTGGGGTTCCAGCAACACAAGGACCTTGACCCCATCCAGGACATGTTCGCTGTTTGATTGGCACCACATCCACATGCACTCACTCCCTCCACCGCTCATGCTCAGTAACAGCAGGATGTACGATCTAAAGATGCATTGCAGAGATTCACCAAAAATCCTTAGACAGCAACTTATAAAACTACAACCACTTAGATCTCAAAGGACAAGGCCAGCAGATCCATAGCAGTTTTTCTCGTCTGGTAATCCCAAAACAGGAATTAATTGCATTTAAGACAGTATATAATTAACTAATAATTTGCAAAATTCAGTGTTACTAATTCAAATAAAGTACCTTCAGATAACGAGTGGACCATTGTGATATTTCTGCAGTGTTGCCCCCTTGCTGAAATAACATGCATATGTCTGGAACCTGCCTTATTTAACCCTAAAACATCTGTTTTCAACTTGTATCTGGCACAATAAATGTTAACAGATGATACTATAAAATCTAGACTAGAAATCCTAAATATCAATTTCCAAAATATTCAGTGATGGATTTTGAATTGATTGTTTCACACCCCACTGCGAAAGAGTGCCATGGAGTGTTGAAACCAGACCTATAATTCCTCACCTGATAACTGGTAATTTATGATAGTCAAGTGATATTTGAAGATCTGTACTTAACGTGGAAAGATAAAAATCCGAAGCCCTAAATCAAATTGGTTAACTTTAACTGAAAACACACGAGGTGTATTGCTGTAAAACCTTCTCTTAAATTAGAGATTAATTTGTGACATGAAGGGGCGGGGAAATACATTGTGTCAAGTGGATCAGAAGGTTTCAGTTATGATTTTCCGCAGATCTTTACAAAATGTGGGGTGAGTCCCTACTTGAGGTCACAACATGAAGTTTTGGTGTCATGAGCTCCAAGATAGCAATGGTCAAACCCTTCACCACCGAGACACTCTGAGTTTTAACAATTTACAAGCCTTAAAATGGTGTCACGGTGGGAACAGGTTTGAAAAACTCTGACCTACTACATCTTTTAAATAATTGACATTGAGTTGTGTTGGAGTTTATATCAAATTCTTCATTGTTTTTAATCCTTTTAGACTTGGAAGTATTGTGATATCCTTTAATTCCATGACCTCCCACTCGTTTCAGGCCCTGTTTTAGTTTTGTAAAGTGAGAGTCATGTTTATGCAAACCTTACTTATGGTCTTATGGTCTTACTATGTGAACTGAATGTCACAGTTCAAACATTGAAAGAGTGAAAGATGGCAATTCTCTGGTTGCTCAGTGAGCTGCAGTCTTACAAATGCCTTGTCAAGTATCTGCAGTCAGATCAGCAAAGATCAGAATCCCTGGGACATTTCAGGAAAGTTCAGTAATACAGATGAAAGACTAAACGTTTCCCTCTTTGCCAAACATGCTGGTTGGTTGGAGATGAAGTACTCTGTCCTTAGTCACATGACTGATTAGTGTGTTTGTGAGGTTGGGTGTGAAGTGGGATAGTAAATCACAGTGGTGTGAATTTGGAATATTGATGTAATTCACCCTCTTCTATTTTCTTTGCCTCATTCCAAAAGATTTGTCAACAGACAAACAGAATTTAACTTTGCTTGCAAGTGTATCATCGAGGAACATTTCTTTATTCTGTATCCCAATGCTGCTGACATGCTCACCCTGTTTCAGAGGGATGTGTAAGCTGTGGGTGGACATTCGGAAGGTAGTGCTTGAGATACTCCTCCTATCCAAGTCAGAAAGAGAAATGGAGCTGGTGTTGGCGTTACTGAGCTCTGTTGCTATTTGAAGTTAATGAATCTTAGCAGAAGGAGTTGTGTTGAGCCAGAAGGTGTCGGGAGGTTGGATATAAATTGTTGAATGGAATACTTCAATTTTTGTTTAAAATGTGTCAGTTTAATAGTCCTTTCAGATTTTAGATTTTTATTTAGAATTGAAATTACCGATATCAAATATAATTCAGGGCTTAGTGCTGCATTTAGTGACATACTGGACAAGCTCACAAACATTTTGGATGATTTTAGCAATGGCAGGAAATCTGTGTTGATTTCTAATTTGAATTTCATCTTGCTTCAGAGCTACTTAATTTCCCCTTTTTTATCTTTTCTTTTAAACTGCATTCAAAATGAAGTTTGTTACTTTAATACTTTTCTGCAGCTCCTTCGTAGATTCCCACAGAAAAGACAATTCCATCTCCCTCTTTTTTGCTTTGGGAGTAGTATTTTTGCAAGTTGAATGTTGGTATTTCTATCTGTAACTGGGTTGTTAATCTACTATTTTCTTCCTGATCAGAGAAAAAGACATGGCATTGATGGAAGGATAACTTAATTGGGATTGTAACTGGATGAGCGACACAAATACTCTGGCTGTATGAGCAGCTCAGCGGCTGGACATTCTGCAATGAATAACTGTCCAAAGCCTGAGAGGCACTTTTTGGGAGTGTGATGGAACAGTCTCTATGTGCTTGGATGAATACTGCTCCAACAGCAAGGAAAAAGCTTGACATTGTCCTGAGCAAAGCAGCCCACTTGGTTGACACCCCACCCATTGACTTCTTTCTCAATGGCACACATTTGCAGCAGTGTGTACAATACATAAGATGCACGACAGCAACTAACCAAGGCTGTTTTGACAGCACCTTTTAAACCCATGATCTGTGCCATCTTAAGACAATAGTAGCTACTGCTCCCTTACTAATGCTACCACCACCCAGTTCACCTCCAAGCTGCATAACGTTTGACTTGGAATCATATCATCAAACCTGTACCACATCCTGACTGCACTGTGGGTGTACCTTCAAGAGGGCAACATACCACCACTTAAGGGCAATTGGGAATGAGCAACAAATGCTGGTTTCATTGTCAACCCTCTTATTCCATGAAACCATCTTCAATAAAAGCAAGTAATGTAAATATATCCTGTGGTTACAGTGCAGCTGTGTATACAATCCGCAGACACTGTGCTATGAACCTAACCTGTTTTAATAGTATTCTTGCTAGAACGCTACATTTATCTGAAAATTTACTCATTAATCAATCATGAGAGGGGAAAAAGCTTTGTATTTTGAAGCAATGTCATGGTATTTCATGATAATCCAGTTTAATTGAAGACCTCTTTGTCTTATACAGTCTGATGTGGAAGTTTCGATATAATGGCCTTGATTATATGGTAGGCTGTACTACATTTCTGAATAAAATTCACCCAGAATTACTGGAATTATTGAAAAATCATGCAGAATTTTAAGTATGAATTATGTTTGTTGTGTGAATGTTGTAATATTGGAAAACTAATAGAAACTAGCACCCTCTCCCAGGGTGAATTAAATACCAGTGGAACTTTGTAATGATTGTGTTTATATAAATCTTTAAAGAGGCTGTTTAAAAAAAAAAGAAGATTTTCTTTTGTGATCCAGATAAGAAATTGACATGTTTTAGAAATATTTGACTTTTTTTCCTGTTTGAAACATAAAAAGCAAGTGTTGTAGTCAGCCACTTGAGCCTGCTCTGTCACTCAATATGATCAAGGCTGATCATCCAAATGCAGACCTTGTTCCCACTTTCACCACATACCATTTGATCTCTTTAGCCCTAAGAACTATATCTAACCATTAAAAATCTTCAATGTTTTGTCCTGAAATACATTCTGTGGCAGACTATTTTGTTAGTTCACCAGTATCTGGATGAAGAAATGTCTCCTTATCTCACTTCTGAATAGCCTAATCTTATATCCTTTAGACGATGCCCACTGGTTCTGGCCTACCCCACTATGAAGGCCAACATACTATTTGCCATCACTGCCTGCTGCACCTGCATGCTCACTCTCAGTGACTGGTGGACAAAGACACCTTTAGTTGCACCTCCCCTTTTCCCATTATATTCAGTTAATTTCCCTTTCTGTTTTTGCAACAAAAAAATCACTCAATTTATCCAAATCACAATGAAGCATCTCTGTATCTTCCTCACAGTCCATCCTCCTCTCAGTTCACCCTTCCACCCAGCTTTGTGTCATCCACAAACAGAAATAGTAATAGATCCCCCATCTAAATCATCCGTATATATTGTAAATAACGGGGTTTGAACCATTGATCTCTGTAGTGCCTCACTGATTACTGGCTGCCACTCAGAAAATTACCTGTTTGTTTCCTGTCTGTCAACTAGCTCCCTGTCCATTGAAATACACCAACCCCAATCTCAAACCTGTTCTTTGGTCAGATCACCTGGTAGTTGCCTGTAGTGTTCCTGGTTGTGCAGTTGTCGGTACACTTCCTTGCAGTAATCTGTTCTATTCTGAATGACAATGGCTCCTCATTTATCTGCTGGTTTGATGGACAATGTTGTGATTGGTTTTGAGAGCCTGGATGGCATTGCATTGTGAACGGGTGATGTTTTGCTCTACATGGCAGGTACTCATGTGACTCAGCCAACGTTGTCTATCTTATACGTTGCAGGAAAGGATGCCCGGAGGCATGGTACATTGGGGAAACCAAGCAAAGGCTACGACAATGGATGAATGGGCACCGCACAACAATCAACAGACAAGAGTGTTCCCTCCCAGTTGGGGAACACTTCAGTGGTCCAGGACATTCGACCTCGGACCTTCGGGTGACCATCCTCCAAGGCGGACTTCGGGACAGGCAGCAGTGAAAAATGGCCGAGCAGAGGCTGAAAGCTAAGTTCGGTACCCATAGGGAGGGCCTCAACCGGGACCTTGGGTTCATGTCACATGAAAGGTGACCACCATTGTACTATACACACATACACACACAGATACTCCTACACACACACACACACTCACAAAGCACTCCTATAGACACATGCACACGGACACACATATCCACAGACACGCACACACACTCCCATACTCACACATGCACCCCCTCACAGACTTAAGACACTCTACACTCACTACACACATACAAAACCCCCAACCCAGACAGACACACACAGAGAGACAGACAAAGACCCACATGCACACATATTTTGTGGGATATATTTGTCCTTGCAGGGTTACATTGTACTTTACTCAAAAACTGCAAGAATTCATGTAACACTCTATTATCTCACTTTTTAGATTAGAATCAATCTAAACATCATGGCATAGACAGAGAACACAGGGGTGTAACACCTTCAACATATTGTCTACCTCTCACCATTGTTAACAGCTAACCTGAGAATGCAACTTTTTAAAAAATGGTTTTGTGATTTACACATGAAAGAAGTGAAACTATTGTGATATAATAACAGATGAAAGGCTTAACAGACAATCAATTTTTCAATGTATAATTTCAGTTACGTCACACTGAAAATTTTTACTATAAATTCTGTGTGTTAGGATTGAGCCCTCCACTACCACCTGATGAAGGAGTGACACTCCGAAAGCTAGTGTGCTTCCAATTAAACTTGTTAGACTATAACCTGGTGTTGTGAGATTTGTAACTTTGTACACCCCAATCCAACACTGACACCTCCAAATCATTCCAAATTCTACTTTCCTTCTGCTTTGCCTGTATGTTTTATTTAGCAAGAACAAGGTCTTTGACCAGAAAGATTAATACTACCTGAGCTTTACAGTGCTTCCAGATATCGCGGAGCTGCAGTATTTTGTTTTGCACTCAGCCATTTATTGTTCTCACTTGTTTCTTTGTAAAAGTTCACAAAATTAACTTGGATGGATGAATTTAGGATTCCCTTTACCAATGTTGGGAGAAAAAATGTCAGTGTTTCAAGTGCTGATAAAGTGAAATAAACTGATAATTAGTAGAAAGGGTTTAGAGGGATTTGGAACAAATGCTGGAAAATGGGACTAGATTAATTTAGGATATCTGGTCAGTATGGGCAAGTTGGACTGAAGGGTTTGATTGAGTGTTGTACAACTGTGACTTCATTCTCTTAATTATTCAAGAAGTTGAATATTTCGAAGAGGAAAAGGAGGATTTATGCAGAGAATGGACCTGAAATGATGATCGAGGTATATCAACCTCACATTATTTCATTACCTTTTCCTCTGGGTTCTTCAATGACCAAACCTGTTTTGTTATCTGAATAACTATATATCATGTGATTTGTTTTGCACAAAATATTTCGTTAGGATCTAGTGAACTGTTAAGAAGTGTTCATTTTTAAAATTTAGGCAGCTTGATTGTTAAGCAAGAAAAGGTTAGCATTTTACTCCCACTGATTCATTGTTCTATAAAAGATAACAAGCTTTTTATCTGTTCTGGGCACTGAATATATGAAAGTCAATTTTGAAGTAAAAAATCCTCATCGGTAATGTTCCCATATATGTGGAGCAATTGCTTCTGGTCACTCTTCAGGCTCTAGAGGCGAGGAAATAAATGAGTTGGCCAAAGTTAGCAACATCATTTGGATGGACTGTACTCGTTGGGGAAACTTGCAGGATCTGTAGAAGAAACATATGTTTCTGAGCGTATGCAATAAACCTGAACATTGTTATTTTTTCACAGAGCTTAGGACCTGATCGGAGCAGCAATGAAGCTAGTATTGTTTTTTTTTAAATTTCCGAGCTTGCCAAATTATTGCTGGTAAATGTAGGTGACATTATCAAAGCACCTTTCATAGTCCCCAGTTAGAAATTTGGTCCCAGTTTTGTCAGTCCATCCATTCCCATGGATAAGAGGTGTTTTAAATGTGAGCACTCCATTTAACTATTTGAATTAATCCCTGAAGTATTCAATTAAGATTCAATCCTCTTGGATTCTTAATTTCAAATTACTCAATGTGATTTTTTGAATTCCCGGAATTTGCGAAGCACTGGGCAGTTCTGGAATGTTCCAAATATTTACAATAGATGCATTTACACTATTGAAGGCAATCTGGTAGATTTGAATACCATTCAGGTAGTCAAAAACAATACATAAATAACTTTATGAATTGCTTACTGTACACCAACGCAAGCCAAGTATTATTGAAACCACAGATTGTCTCCCAAGGATTCCCAAATCTAAACAGTGCATTCCAGATATGCTCACTCTCACCATCTGGGAGCAGTCTCCCAAAGTGCTCCCAGAATTTAGAAAGCGAACACACTGCCCTCCAAAGCTAAATCTGCGGTCACAGGCTTCACTCTTATTGCATACAATGACATTTATTGTCCAGTTCTTTAACATGACAAATGATTTTACAAGCAATTTATAAAATACTTTAAATCCTGAAGAAATGTGATGTCAGCCCTTTGTAGAAGTGAATGGAAAGTGTGATGTTTGCTTGACCTTTAGTTCTATGTATCAGGCCGAACTGAACCTTTAGCAAGATGTGGGACGTTTCCCACACACTTTGTTTAAAAAAGCAAAGATTATGCTCTGAGATTTAAGTGTTCAATCAGGTTTTATCAAAAAGTCTTCCAAAAATTGAGAGTTTGACTTCAGCCCCTTTAAAGAGACATACTCTCGGCGTTCAAGTTTGTGACATGTGATCATTCTTTGGTAAAGGTGGCTGTGTACAACACTGCAGGATGTTGTATTAAAGTGCCTCATTGGGTGGATGAGCTTTATTACTGGTGTAACTTGGCTAATTTTGAGATGGAATATTCCTTTGAGTTAAATCTTGTTTTTAAACTGAGGCGTGCTTGTGTAACTCAAGTGTGGAAACTACGCTCATGTTTGCAATGAACCTTTCACTTTTGCAGATTAGTATTTTCCGATCTGTTTTGTAAATAAAGTTCAATATAAAAAGCACAATGCTGGAGAACCGCGGACCAGCAGCATCTCTGAGGGGAATAAAACATTGTAAGTTCAAAGTCCCATGACCTTTTGGCCGTTCAGACGAAGAGTCAGTGAACTTCAAATGTAACATTTTTTTCTCTTCACAGATACCCTCAGAACTGCTCAGTTTCTCCAGCACTTTGTTTCTGAGGTTCAGATCTCCAGCACCTGCAGTTTATTGTTTTGTTATCGATCCTATGATTTGACTTGGGGAGCTAGAGGCAGCAACTGTGATCAACTAGGATAAAACTCCCCAACCATGGAAAACAAACCGGTTCTTTATACTTTGCAAAACATTACTGTAAATAAGAAATGCAATTAAGCTAAATGCAAGAAGGCATACCACCTGCCGTGTCTCAAACTTGCTACTCATCTTTGAGGACTAATCTGTTACAATTGTGTTTGCTCCCTTCCTTGGAGATCACAGTCCACAAATGTCCCAGTTCCAATTCCTGGGCAGGGCACAGTTACCACATTGCAGTGGGGTGGGGAGCTTTGTGTCAGCCTGAAGTTTTTGGTAAGAGCAAAATTGCAGGTTGAAGTTGACGGTTTTGACTAATATGGTATCATCAAACTTGGAAGAAATCCTTCCGAATGTATTGATCAACTGTACTGAGCTTGTTTACATGCAGTCCTGTTAGTAGTGCTGTAATATTCTAAGTTAAGAATCACACAACACCAGGTTATAGTCCAATAGGTTTAATTGGAAGCACACTAGCTTTCCGAGGGCCGCTCCTTCATCACGTGATTGTGCAGTGCACAATTCAAAGGCACGGAATTTATAGCAAAAATTTACAGTGTGATGTAGCTGACATTCTCCATTGAAAAATACCTTGATTGTCTGTTGAGTCTTTCATCTGTTCGAATCCCATGATCGTTTCACTTCTTTCATGTGTCAATCACCAAACCTGTTTTTAAAAGTTGCATTCCTGACACTGGCCCACCAAATCACTCATTGTATTAATCACTGCACAGTCTCAACAAAGGAATGAAACTGGATGGACCACATTACATCTACCAATGCACTGGAAAATACAACAACACAATCAGCTCTCTTGACCCTGCAACTTCCACCTCACTGTGGGCCAACAACAGCAGCAGAACTGTACTCCAGCCCAATCTGAAATCTCATGGCCTGGAATATCCCCCACTCAACCGTTAACATCAAGCCAGGGGAATCAACCCTGGTTCAATGGTGAATGCAGGAGGGCATGCCAGGAGCAATTCCAGGCATACCTAAAAATGAGGTGCCAACCTGGTGAAGCTAACCAATGTGCATGCCACACAGCGCAAGCAACACCAAATAGAACTACGTGACCCAACAATTAAAAGATCAGATCTGAGCTCTGCCACACCTCGTCATGAATAGTGATGGACAATTAAACAACTCACTGGAGGCAGCATCACAGGTATCCCCACCCTTACTAATGGAGGAGCCTCACACATTCATGCAACAGATAAGACAACAGCATTTACAGCAATCTTCAGCCAGAAGTGCCAAGTGGATGAGCCTTGTCCATTGGTCCCTGACATCACAGATGTGAATCGAATTGGTTGAAAACTCATTTCAAATCAGATCAAGAAATGGACAAGTAGTGTAAAGGCTATGGGCCCTGCCAACATTGTGGCAATAAGACTGATGGCTGTGCTCCAGAACTTGCTACACACCAAGATAATTACTGCTCCAGCACTGGCACCTACCGACATTGTGGAACATTTCCCAGTGTTGTTCAACACAAAAACGCAGGACACATCCAACCCAGCCAATATCCCTCTATCAGTCCACACTCGCTCCGCAGTGAAGTGTTGGAAGGTGTCATCAACAATGCTGTCAAGCACATGCTCACTATAACCTGCTCAGTGATGCCCAATTTGGGTTCTGCCAGGGCCAATCAGCTCCTGAGCTTGTTACAGACTTGATTCACAAACTGACAAACAGCTGAATCCTAGAGGTGAGGGTGACAGCCCAGTCCCACTCAAAGACCACTACTTCGACTTCAGTGATATCACAGGACCTCACCACAGTCTCAGCTCATTTATTGAAACTCTCATTCATTCATTTTGTTAACTCTAGATTTCATTATCTAAACCCACTCCTGGCCAGCATCCCACAATCACTCTCCCTATAATCTCCAGAATATTGAGAACTCTACCGCCCAAGTGCTCACTTGTACAGAACTTGCTGATCCATCAAAAGGCTCCCATTTATAAGCAACACCAATTTACTTTCACACCCTTGGTTTAATTCCTGGCTGTAATCATTCCTATCTCCCTGCACCACACACTCTTTCACATCTCAATAACTCATTTTAGTTTAGACTCCCAATGATGTGTTTATTTTTGAGTTCAGCTGTGTGACTGTTTCTATCGATTCCAAGGCAACATGGTCTGGAATTCCCACCCTCTAAGATCTGCTTTCTTCCTTTAAGGCATTCCTGAAAAATTGCTTATTTGGCAATGGTTTTGGTCACTGGACATAATATTCTCCATCTGTGGCCTTATGTCAAAAGTTCTCAATATTTTTGTGAAATTAAAAACATGTTGATTTGTACAGATATCTTCTACTTTTCACTATCGCTGAGTGAATAATCTGTAATGTCTCTTACCCAACCACTTTGTGGGAGCAACTTCACCATTCAAACTGCAGCTGTACAAGGAAGTCAAACATCACCCTCTGCACAGGCAACAGAGCTTTGGCAATGATCACTGGTATCTGTGGAAGGAGAAATACACATGATGTTTTCGGAAGTGCAATATGAATTATAGGGATTGAAAATGGTGCAGAATTTGACTGTCGGAAATGGAAGGAAAATCCATTCACTTATTGAAAAAAAGAATTCTTGACTGTCAAAAATATTGTGGAAAAAATAACCTGATAATGGAGCAGCATACGGTTAGGAGCCGGGCAGCAGTGGCATTTATGAAAACACCTGTGAACGCAGTAGTAAAATACTAAACATGGCAAAAATACACTCATGAGAGACTGAGGAAGCTAGATAACGAACAAGTGGACAGCAAGGTGCCCAGAGGTGAATCAGAGCAGTGTTCACTTTTATGATCCCACAGTCAGAGATGTCTAACACAGAAACAGACTCTTCGGTCCAACCTATCTATGCCAACCAGTTATTCTAATCTAATCTATTCCCATTTGCCAGCACTTGGCCGACATCCCTCTGAACCCTTCCTATTCAAATGTTTTTCTTAGTGTTACAATTTTAGTTACCCTTTAGGCATCTTTTGAATTTTCCCCTCTCACCCTAAACCTATATCCTCTAGTTCTGGGCTCCACCACCCCAGGGTAAACACCTAGTCTATTTAGGAGAAAGTGAGCACTGCAGATGCTGTAGATCAGAGCTGAAAAATGTGTTGCTGGAAAAGCGCAGCAGGTCAGGCAGCATCCAAGGAACAGGAGAATCGATGTTTCGGGCATAAAAAACAACACATTTTTCAGCCTTTATCCTAATCCAACACCTGCACCTGCAAGTCAAGAGTGAGGGAGGAATGCAAAATATAAGAAGGAGAACTAGGAACAGGAGAAGGCCATCTTGCCCTTTGAGCTTGCAATTCCATTCAATAAGATTATGGCTGATCATTTCGTGGACACAGAACCATTTACCAATGTTCTCACCGTATCCCTTAATTAATTATTTCTTTTTTATAAAATCTACCTTAGCTTTAAAAACGTTTCCTGAACTAGCATCAACTACTTCCCTGGGCAATGAATTCCATAGAGGTCAAGACGTTCCTTCTCAATTCAGTCCTAAATTTGCTGCCTCTAATCTTGAGGTGATGCCCTCTTGTCCCGGCTTCACCTGCGAGTGGATGCGGTCTCCTCTACATTGGGGTGGAGACTAGACGTCTCCTAACAGAGTGCTTTAGGGAACATCTCTGGGACACCTGCACCAATCAACCACACCGCCCTGTGGCCCAACATTTCAACTTTTTCTCCCACTCTGCCGAGGACATGGAGCTCCTGGACCTCCTTCACCACCGCTCCCTCACCACCTGACGTGTGGAGGAAGAACACCTCATCTTCCGCCTTGGAACACTTCGAACACTTCAACGTGGACTTCAACAGTTTCCTCATTTCCCCTTCCTCCACCTCACCCTAGTTCCAAACTTCCAGCTCAGAACTGTCCCCATGACTTGTCCTACCTGCCTATCTTCTTTTCACCTGTCCACTCCACCCTTCCCCCCGACCTATCACCTTCATCCCCTCCCCACACACCTATTGTACTCTATGCTACTTTCTCCCCACCCCCACCCTCCTCTCACTTAGCTATTCATGCTGCAGGCAGTCTGCCTGTATTCCTGATGAAGGGCTTTTGCCCGAAATGTGATTTTACTGCTCCTCGGATGCTGCCTGAACTGCTGTGCTCTTCCAGCACCACTAATCCAGAGTCTGGTTTCCAGCATCTGCAGACATTGTTTTTACCTAGTTGATTTTAACCCGACTGCGAACCCTCTTGCAAGGATGCCTGCCTTGAAGAAGTTTTTCTTCTCTCTCAACGAGAATCGCGGGGAGCCCCTCTCCCACTGCAACTCCCAGGCCATTTCCTCTGCTCTGAAGCTCTTCAACCATGTCCTGAAACAAATTCACTACCACAGCCACATTTGCTTCCTCAGTGCCTGCCTCCGTAACCAACTCATCCCACATGGACTCCGGACCATCTTTAAACCAGCAGAGTTCAGACCCAAACAGGACAAACAGTACAGACTACAGATTCAAAAACACCAGCAACGGCTCTCCTTCAAGATCCTCCGCTCCACGCTTGCAGCAATGCGCCGGCACCTAACCTCTCTACAGTCAGCCCTGCCTCAGCTGAGGGCCACACTCTCTCAGAATTGCAAAGGACCCACTCTGTACTACATCCTCAGGAGAATTCATACTCTCAACAAACAGTATTTCAATTCCATCTCAAACATCAAAAACTGTAAGTACAACAAACTTTTATCTACCCACCTCCATAACCAGCACTCCTCAAACATTCCAGAAGATTCCCCTGGCCTCTGGAACTGCTCGGACGCCATTAGGCATGTGGCTGGTGCAGCGGCCACCCCACGCTGATTGATGATGCCCCTTCCTCCCCCATCATGGCCGCTTCCACAGCCACTTCCACCTCTCACAATTCCTCATGCACCAGACGTGACATCGCTTCTGCCCCTCACATCATCGCTGAAATCTCACGCTCAATGACTTCCGCCCTCCCTACTGTTGTGTTTGCCATCTCTTCCTCACCAACGCCACTCACCTGCATTCTGCTGACACGCCTCCTACAGATCCCACTGTCACCATCCCCGCTCCCCAGAACCCTGAGGGGAACACCAACCCTGCTCATGACTCCACCCCCATTCCCACCACCACACCCACTCCAGTTACCGGCTCAGGCTCCACTCCCAGCTCCACACCCACACCAGATCCCAGCTACCAGCCCTGCCGAGTTTTCACCATCCCTCCAAACCTCCCCCTCACTGAGGATGAACGATTAGTCCTCAGCAAAGGACTCACCTTCATCCCCCTCCATCCACGCATCAATGAATTTAATACACGCCGTGATGTCGAACAATTCTTCCGTCGCCTCCGCCTCCGAGCTTATTTTCACAATCAGGACTCCCGGCTACCTTCCGAGGACCCCTTCGCCCACCTCCAACACACTGCATCCACCTGGACACCCTTGACCTCTTCATTTCCAACTGCCGCCGGGATATTAACCGCCTCAACCTGTCTACCCCCCTCCCCCACTCCAACCTCTCACTCTCACAACGTGCAGCCCTCCAATCCCTCTGCTTCAATCCCTACGTCACCATCAAGCCAGCGGATAAAGGGGGTGCAGTGGTAGTCTGGCGCACTGACCTCTACACTGCTAAAGCCAAACGTCAACTCGAGGACACCTCTTCCGACCGCACCCCCGACCATGACCCCACCACCAAACCATCATCTCCCAGACCATACAGAACCTCATCACCTCAGGAGATCTCCCACCCACAGCTTCCAACCTCATAGTCTGGGAACCCCTCACTGCCCGGTTCTACCTCCTTCCCAAGATCACAAGCCTGACCACCCTGGCCGACCCATTGTCTCAGCATGCTCCTGCCCCACTAAACTCATTTCTACCTACCTCGACACTGTCCTATCCTCCCTAGTCCAGGCATATGTTCGCGACACCACCCACGCCCTCCACCTCCTCCAAGACTTCTGTTTCCCCGGCCCCCAAAGCCTCATCTTCACCATGGATATCCAATCCCTCTACACCTCCATCCACCCATGGAGGGCTTGGAGGCCCTAGCTGTTTCTTCCTCTCCCGACGTCCCCAACTGTACCCTTCCACCGACACTCTCATTCATTTGGCCGCACTAGTCCTCACCCTTAACAATTTCTCCTTTGAATCCTCCCACTTCCTCCAGACCAAAGTGTTAGCCATGGGCACCCGTATGGGCCCCAGCTATGCCTGTCTCTTTGTTGGCTATGTAGAACAGTTGATCTTCCGTAATTACACCGGCACCACTCCCCACCTCTTCCTCCGCTACATTGATGACTGCATGGCGCCACCTCATGCTCTCGTGAGGAGGTTGAGCAATTCATCAACTTCACCAACACATTCCACCCTGACCTTAAATTTACCTGGACCATTTCTGACACCTCCCTCCTCTTCCTGGACCTCTCTACCTCCATTAAGGATGACCGACTTGATACCAACATTTGTTACAAACCCACCGACTCCCACAGATACCTGGATTACACCTCTTACCACCCTTATTCCTGCAAAAATGCTATCCCGTATTCCCAATTCCTCTGTCTACGCCGTATCTGCTCCCAGGAGGACCAGTTCCACCACAGAACACACCAGATATCCTCCTTCTTCAGAGACCACAATTTCCCTTCCCATGTGGTTAAAGATGCCCTCCAACACATCTCGTCCACGTCCCGCACCTCCGCCCTCAGACACCACCCCTCCAACCGTAACAAGGACAGAACGCCCCTAGTGCTCAACTTCCACCCTACCAACCTTCACATAAACCAAATCATCCGCTGACATTTCCGCCACCTCCAAACAGACCCCACCACCAGGGATATATTTCCCTCCCCACCCCTTTCCGCCTTCCGCAAAGACCGTTCCCTCCGTGACTATCTGGTCAGATCCACGCCCCCCTTCAACCCACTCTCTCATCCTGGCACCTTCCTCTGCCACTGCATGAATTGTAAAACCTGCACCCATACCTCCTCCCTCACCTCCATCCAAGGCCTTAAAGGAGCCTTCCACATGCAAAGTTTTACCTGGACATCCACCAATATCATTTATTGTATCCGTTGCTCCCGATGTGGTCTCCTCTACATTGGGAAGACTGGGCGCCTCCTAGCAGAGCGCTTTAGGGAACATCTCTGGGACACCCGCACCAATCAACCACACCGCCCTGTGGCCCAACATTTCAAATCCCCCTCCCACTCTGCCGACGACATGGAGGTCCTGGGCCTCCTTCACCACCGCTCCCTCACCACCTGACGCCTAGAGGAAGAACGCCTTATCTTCCACCTCGGAACACTTCAATCCCAGGGCATCAATGTGGACTTCAACAGTTTCCTCATTTTCCCTTTCTCCACCTCACCCCAGTTCCAAACTTGCAGCTCAGCAATGTCCCCATGACTTGTCCTGACTTTTCCTACCTGCCTATCTCCATTTCCACCTATCCACTTCACCCTTCCCCCCCTACCTATCACCTTCATCCCCTCCCCACACACCTATTGTACTCTATGCTACTCTCTCCCCATCCCCACCCTCCTCTCACTTAGCTATCCATGCTTCAGGCAGTCTGCCTGTATTCCTGATGAAGGGCTTTTGCCTGAAACGTCGATTTTACTGCTCCTCGGATGCTGCCTGAACTACTATGCTCTTCCAGCACCACTAATCCAGAATCTGGTTTCCAGCATCTGCAGTCATTGTTTTTACCTCATGGAAACATTCTCTCTACTTCTATTTTATCCATTCCACTCATTATTTTATATGTTTCCATTCTTCTGAATTCCAATGATTATAATCCCAATCGACTCAGTCTCTGTTAAGCCAACCCCCTCAACGCCGGAATCAACCGAGTTAACCTCCTCTGCACCCCCTCTAGTGCCGGTACATCCTTTCTCAAGTAAGACGGCAGAAACTGCATGCAGTACTCCAGGTATGGCCTCAATCCCTTCAGCAATGAAGGACAAAATTCCATTTGCTTTCTGAATTGATTGTTGTACCTGGTGACCAACCTTCGTGCAGAAAGCTCCTCTGCATAGCAAATGATGCAACTTTTTAAAATTCAAGTCATAACCTCTTTTTTTAATGTTACTCCAACCAAACAGTATGACTTTACATTTATGAACATGATATTCCAAATGCCAGACCATTGCCCAGTCACTCAATGTATCTATGCTCCTCTGCAAAGTTTCACAGTCCTCCGCACACTTTGTTCTGCTACTCATCTTAGTGTCATATGCAAACTTTGACACCCTACATGTGGTCCCCAACTCCAAATCATCTGTATCAATTGTATATAATTGCAGTCCCAACACTGATCCCTGAGACACACTACTAGTCACCGATTGTCAGCCAGAATAGTACTCATTTATCCCCACAGTTTGCTTCCTGTTAGTCAACCAATCTTCTATCCATGCTAATACCCTACCTCTAACGCCATGCACCCTTCTCTTATGTAACAGCCTCTTGCACAGCACCTTGTTGAAGGACTTTTGGAAATCCGGGTACACCGCATCCACTGGGTCCCCGTTGTCCACCTTGCTCGAAATGGCTTCATAGAATTCCAAACGATTTGTGAAGCATGACCTGCCCTTCATGAACCCATGCGGTGTCTGCCCAATGGGACAATTTCTGTCAAGATTCCCTGCTATTTCTTCCTTGATAATAGACCCAAGCATCTTTCCCACGAGAGAGAATAAGGTAACTGTTGGGTAATTCCCCATCATTTTTCCACCTCCTTTTTAAAACAGTGGCATCACTTTTGCTGCTTTACAATCTGCTGGGACTGCCACAGTGTCCAGTGAATTTTGGAAAATTACTGCCAGTGCATTTGCTATTTTTCCTGGCATCTCTTTTCGTACCCTGGGATGCATTACATCAGGGTCAGAAGACTTTTCTGTCATTAGATCAATTACCTCCAACAGTCCAACACTAGCTGTTCAGTAATAATGATAGTTTCCAAATCCTCATCTACCTTTGTCTCGTTGCTAACTATTGGCAAGCTATTAGTATTCTCCACTGTGATATCTCATAACGTAATGCTCCTTCTCATTTTCCAAAGGACCAACACTTACTTTAGCCACTCTTGTTCAATATAATTTTGCTATCTTTCTTTATAGTCTGTGCTCATTTATTTTTCTCATGTTCTATCTTACTTTTCTTTATAGCTCTGCTGTGGCTTTCTGTTGACCTTTAAAGTTTTACTAGTTCTAGTTTCAGGCTGTTTTTGGCCACTTTGCATGCCATCTCTTTCAATTTGATCATTTTCCTTAGATACCCATCGCAGAGTATGCCTCTTCTGATAGTCCTTCCTTTTCACTGGAATATACCTTTGCTGAGCACTTTGCAAAGTGTCTTTGAAAATCTTCCACTGCTCATCAACTGTCCCATAAAATCTTTGTTTCCGGTCTACTTTATCCAGGTTCTGCCTCATTCTATTGTAGTTCCCTGTGTTGAAGCAAAGGACCCATATATTAGATTTTATTTTCACACTCTCCATATGTATTCTAAATTCAACCATACAGTGATCACTTCTTTCAAGAGGATCCCTAACCCTGAAGTCATTAATTATTCATGTCTCATTGCACAGGGGTCAGATCTTGGATAGATTGCTCCCTTGTCAGTTCCATGTTATACCGTTCAAGAAAACTATCATGGATACACTTAATAAACTCAAGGCTACCCTGACATGTAGATTAAAATCACCCATGATAATAGCCGTACCATTTTTACAGGCATCAGTTATTTCTTTGTTTATTGCCCATCCCAATGTGATGTTATTATTTGGTGGCCTGCACACTACACCTGTCAGTGACTTTCTTGTTAGAACTTTGAAAGCATCATTCTTGTTTCTCCTAATGTACAGCAATAACAACAACTACTTGCATTGTATGGAATCTTTCACAATGGCAAATCTCCTAAGGTGCTTCATGGATGATCAAAACATTGATTAAGGAGAATGATTTTAAAATACATCTTAACGGAGGATAGAGAAGGTTATGGAGGGTATTCCACAGACTTCTGCCCTTAATAGCTCCAATTGTGGAGTGATGCAGGTGGGGTGGTTTGGAAAGGGAATGTTCAAAGGGAAAATGGAGGAGCGTAGGCAGTGCGTAAGGTCTTAAGGACAGAGGAGGTTCCAGACTGAGTCTGTTTTTCAGAGAGAGTATGGCTGCCTCATGGAGTTTGAAGCACTGCAATGGGTCCATGCACATCATGTAAGTCGAGGAGAGTATAATGGTGGTTGAGAGAACTTTTGATGAGGACTCGTCTCCTGAGGTAGTGTGGGCTGAGGTTAGAAACAGTAGAGGAGAGGTCACACTGCTTAGAGTTTTTTTAAAAAAAGGCCTCCGCACAGTTCCAGGGAGGTGTAAGAGAGGATTAGCAAAATTATTCTGGGTAGGAATGAAAGGAACAGGGTGGTCATTATGGGGGACTTTAACTTCCCCAACATTGACTGGAACTGGTATAACTCTGGTACGTCGGATGGATCAGTTTTTGTCCAATGTGTACTGGACGGTTTCCTGACACAGTATGTCGAAGAGCGGACAAGAGGGGAGGCCACACTGGATCTGGTGCTTGGTAATGAACCAGAGTAAGTGTTTGATTTAGTTGTAGGTGAGCACTTTGGAGAGAGTGATCATAATTCAGTTACGTTTAGATTAGCGATGAAAAGGGATAGATACATGCCACAGGGCAAGAGTTATCGATGGGGGAGGGGCAATTAGAATGCGATTCATCAAGAATTAGGATGCATAGAATGGGGTAGCAAAAGGCAGGGGGTGCAGACTATTGAAATGTGGAGCTGGTTTAAGTAACAGATATTGTGTGTCCTTGACAGGTATGTTCCTGTCAGGCAGGAAGGAAGTGATAAGGTAAGGGAATCGTGGTTTACTACAGAAATTGGATCTCTTGTTAAGAAGAAGAAGGAGGCTTATGTGTTGATGGGGCAAGATGGTACAGATGAGGCGATGGAGAGTTACAGATCAATTAGAAAGGATTTAATGAGAGAGTTAAGAAGAGCAAAGAGAGCACACAAGCAGTCTTTAGTGAATAGACTAAAGGAGAATCCTAAAGCTTTCTATAGTTATGTGAGGAACAAAAGCATAGGGAAGGAATAGAGCCAGTCAAAGTCAGAAGTGGGAAGTTGAATGTGGACCCTGTGAAGATCGGAGAGGTGCTAAACGAACATTTCTAATCAGTTTTCACTCAGGAAAAGGAGAATATTATAGAGGAGAAGAGTGTGGTACGAGATATTAGACTAGAAAGGATAGAGGTTAGTTACGAACAGGTATTATCAATTCCAGAAGGAGTGAAAGTAGACAAGTCCCCTGGGCTGGATGGGATTTATCCGAGGATTCTCTGGGAAGCTAGGGAGGAGCTAGCAAAGCTTTTGGCTTTGATATTTGAGTCATCATTGTCTACAGGTTTGGTACCAGAGGACTGGAGGATTGCAAATGTTGTGCCCTTGATCAAGAAGGACAGTGGAGATGACCCAGGTAATTATAGACCAGTGTACCTTACTTCTGTTGTTGGAAAGGTTTTGGAAAGGATTATAAAGAGATAAGATTTATAATCATCTAGCGAACACCAATTTGACTTCAGATAGTCAATATGATTTCGTCAAGGGCAGGACATGTCTCACAAACCTGAGTTTTTGAGAAGGCAGCCAAGCATATGGATGAGGGTAGGGCAGTTGACATGGTAGACATGGACTTCAAGAAAGCCTTTCATAAGGTTCCACATGGTAGGCTGTTGGAGAAAATGCAGAGATATGGAATTGAGGGTGATTTAGCAGTTTGGATTAGAAACTGGCTTTCTGAAAGAAGACAGCGAGTGGTGGTTGATGGAAAATATTCAACCTGGAGTCTGGTTACTATTGGTGTGCCACAAGGACCTGTTTTGGGACCACTGCTGTTTGTCATTTTTATAAATTACTTAGACATAGGCATAGGTGGATTGATCAGTAAATTTGCAGACGAAACTAAAGTCGGTGGAGTAGTGGACAGTGTGGAAGAATTTTACAGGTACTCAGGCGGACTTGGATAAACTGCAGAATTGGGCTGAGAGGTGGCAAATGGAGTTCAATGCAGCTAAATGTGAGGTGACGCACTTTAGGAAGAATAACAGGATGGCAGAGTACTGAGTCAATGGAAAGATTCTTGGTGGTGTGGGTGTGAAGAGGGATGTTGGAGTCCATGTCCATAGGTTCCTGAAAGTTGTCACCCAGGTGAATATTACTGTTAAGGCAGAGTATTAGGTTTCATTCGTTGAGGGATTGAGTTCTGGAGCCGCAATTTCATGCTGCAACTATACAAAATGTTGGTGCGACCATACTTGGAATATTGTGTGCAGTTCTGGTGCCCATAATTCGGGAAGGATGTGGAAGCATTGGAAAAGGTGCAGAAGAGATTTACCAGGATGTTGCCTGTTCTGGAGGGAAGGTCTTTTGAGAAAAGGTTACAAGACTTGAACCTGTTCTCATTGGCAAGAAGGCAGCTAAGAGGGGATTTGACAGAGACTTACAAGATGATCAGAGGATTAGATAGGTTCGACAGTGAAAGTCTTTTCCCTAGGATGATGACATTAGCGTGTTCAAGGGGGTATAACTACAAATTGAGGTGTGATGGATTCAAGACAGATGTCAGAGGCAGATTCTTCACTCAGAGTGGTTAGGGCATGAAATGTGCTACCTGCTAATGTAGTTAACTCAGCCACATTAGAGAGGTTTAAACAATCCTTTAGATAAGCACATGGGTGATTTTGGGATAGTGTAGGGTGACGAGCTCAGTATAGTTCACAGGTCGGCGCAACATGAAGGGCCGAAGGGCCTGTTCTGCACTGTATTGTTCTATGACGAAAGTGCTACAAGAGATTTCTACTGTCTTCAACAGTGGTAAATGTTGTATTGTGGGCTTACGAAACGTCACTGATCTCTACCAAACATGTACGAGGCAAAGCCAGGGCAATAATAAGATGCTGCGACAGGAGGGGAACTGGTATGTCCATAAAAATCCTTACTCCTTCTCACCTATTTCACCTCCAAAACTGAGCACGTTCCGGAAAAGCATCTCTATCTCCCACCACGACACTTTTCCCCACAACCGTGGTATCTGGCTGTGCACTAGGAGTGCAACAGTCAGTACTAGGACTGAGGTCCTGAAACACTTGGTACAGGTGAAAATCTTCTGGGCATTGAGAGCCCCACCACATTGCATGCATTTTCTATGTTTTTAACTCTGTGCCGGACTTCCCTTATTTTTCCGAATGAACCTGTTCAAAGTTTTTATTACACACACCTGCACAAGCTATGAATTGAACTCAAGCCTCTCGGTCCAAGATTTGGGATATTTTCACCGCATCACAAGGCATCGACTCTAACGTCCCTTGTCCCTCAGCCTGCTGAGTCACGCCTGAATCAACTCTGCAATTGGGAGGAAGGGGCGGAACTGGAGGACCGAGCAGCGGCCGATCCTCCATCCAGAGTGAGTGAGGAGCGGGGCCAAAGCATTCTCCAGGAGTGAACGCTTCAGGATTGGTCAGAAAACAAACTGTTTTGCAGGATTGATCGTTCCCACCACATAGTGGAGTATTAAACCTCTCTCACAAATCAATGTGAGATTTTAAGAAATAATTGAGATGTAAATCTGATAAAGTACATATTTCCAATGATTTGCACAACTCGAGTAAGAAAGTTCTTTTCAAACTTCCAGAACGATTGCTAATTTACATGGTAAAAACAATGACTGCAGAAGCACCACTAATCCAGTATATGCTAATTTACATACCTAGCCGGTATGGTTGAGTTGGACAGAACAGTCTATTCACATGCTAGAAATCTCTATGACTACTCGACAAAGCAATTGCTAATAACTAATATTTTTCCCATCAGTCCGTGCAGTTATGAATATTCTCTACAAACTCACCGATAACCTCAGACGCACGCGCAGTTTGGTTTCTATGCAGAGCATGCGCAGTGTTACATTGATCACGACAGAGAGCGACATGGAGCTGCTTTCTCCGGCAGCGGCTGCGATCGGTTCCAGAGAGCGGCGCTCAGAGCTAGTGTGTGGGAGCCTCGCTGGGAGAAAGGAGAGATTTCACAAGTCCCGGATAAAGGTTAAAAAAATCGTAAAAGACCCTCCAGGCCCGGGTAAGGAGGTGACGGTCTCTGATCAGGGAAGCGGCCCAGGGTCACGGCCGCCATTTGTTTGAGGGAAGAGGGAGCGCAGAGCTCAGGGCCACCATCTTGAGAAGGTCAAGGTGCAGGAGGGCGGGGCTATCGGGGTCTGTAGAACAATCCGAGGAAAGGGAAGCCCCATTGTTATTGATTAATTCCATGAACACAGCTTCACTGGGCGATCCTGCAGGAATATCCTCTCTCAGTCCTGCTGGGATGTTTCACCCAATCAGAACCAGCAGCTCTCCTCCTCTCTCAGCTCCCCTTCTCTCCTTCCTGCAGCATCTGTCCCCTGGAACATTGAGCTGCCTGTCCTGTCCCTCCCTCAGCTGTTGTTTCTGTAATTACCTGTGATATCCCAGACCCATCTTAGATTACTTCACTAAAGACAGGAATGCACCCGATGGATTTTTCTTAACATCAGTAATTGTTTAATACTCACTTACAGGTTTTTAATTACATCTTTTTTGAAGCATTTAATTCACATTTAATCATTTGCAATCGTGGGATTTGAACCTGTGTCCAGAGAACACTTGCTCAGTTTCTGGATAAATTGCCTCACAGTAATACCACGAGGCCATCACCTTGCCTGCTCACAGGTTGTACATCCCAGTGTAACATGAATCAAAACCCTTTCTTTCCGCACAATTATTTGATCCTGAACTCTGGTGATATCACTCAGTATCTCTACGTGTGGGATCTGTCACTGTGTGGGTCTAATTGATCCCTCTGTCAGCGTCTCTCACTCTTGCAGCTACTCCAGATCCTGAGCGAACAGAATTCTCCACTACAGAGAGATGAGGCAGTACAGGCCAGGATTGGAGACTGGGATTTTCCAGATCTCTGTGGGCTCAGTGCCATTCTACATCTGTAATCCTCACAGCATCAGTCTAATTTCCCATTCTGCTTATTTCTGTGTCCTCTACAGGTACTCAGGGAGTTCCTGACTCAATAGACTTGGCAACTGCTAGTTGGGAAGATGATTGGTCAGCCAGAGAGACAAAGGTCAGGGATGTCGGGAGCCTTTAATAAATCCTGCCGCCAGGTAAGATCACTCACAGTGCACAGAGCAGAGAGCAATGAGAGGGCTCCAAACATCAGCTAACAGGACTGACATAGACATAGTGCTGGAGGGGGAGCACAGTACAGACACACCTCTGGGTCAATCACCACCCCTACTTTAAGTTTTGTTGTACTGAGATAGCATTGGGAGTTCCCAGTTTTCAATCCAAGTGTTTGCTGTCTTGGTGAGCACCAGGATAACAGAGGGGAATGCAGGCCTGCAACGAGAGTGTAGTAATGCTGCCTGGGATCTTTCTGTTCCCTATTCCCTCTCCAACACTGTATCTATGGCTCCTCTTGTGGACCAGTGTCTTCAATCATTCTCACTCCCATAACAGTTCCTATCTCTGTCATCCCCTCCCCTCTCACCAATTATTTGTCACATTTGAAACCTCCAGTCCAGATGACTATCCATATTGCTGTAACTTGCTTCAGTCTCTACAATATGTCTTGTCTCGATAGTCTGCTCCTCCAACAATTGGAGACATAGAGTCTGTTTCTCTGCTGCATGACTCTTTGTTTGCGGTTTCCGAAATGGAATGAGTTGCATTTGCCTGTGTTTGCCTGGCCCATATCCCTTCACATCTTCTCCTCTCCATGTAACTGCCCAAGTGTATTTTCCTTGTTGTAATTGTACTTGTTTTTACCATTTCCTCTGGCAGTCCATTCCATCCATGCACCATCCTCTGTGGAAAATGTTACCTCTCAGCTCCCTCTTTAAATCCTTGCTCTGTCACCTCACGTTTATGCCTCTAGCTTTGGACTCACCTACCTTTGGCTATTCACCTTACTTAGACCCTACATGGTTTCATAAACCTTTATAACGTCACCCCGTGGCCTCCTCTGTCGTCAATATTTCTCCTAGGCAATGTTACAAATATCTCCAACTTATGTACTCAACGCTATGCCACTGATGGCAAGTGTCCCAGATGCTGCTTTCCCCACCCTGTCCACCACAAATGCCACTTCCAGGAAACAATGTAACTGCACTCCTTGGTCTCTCTCTGTTCGACAACACTGCCCAGAGCCCTACCATTAACTGTATTAGTCCTCCCTAGTTTGTCTGAACTAAATTCAACACCTGAATTAAACTCCATCTTTCATTCCTTGGCCCACTGGCCCAGTTGATTAACATCCCCTTCGATAACTATATTCCCTGCCCACTCTTCAACTAATCTTGGTATCCACAAACATAATAACAGGGGCTCCTAAATTTTCACTCAAATTGTTTATGTAAGTGGTGCACAACAGTGGTCCCAGCAACAATCCTTACAGCACACCGCTGGTCAGAGGCCTCCAGTCTGAACAACAACCCTCTCCCACCACCCTCTGTCTCCCACTGTCATCCCATTTTGTATCCAGTTGGCTAGCTCTCTCTGATCTCTTGTGATCTACCCTTACTAACCAATGTATCATGCTACACCCTGACCAAGAGTTGCTGAAGACAGAAACAGTGTCTGTTACTCTGCTTTCATCTATCTTCTTGGTCACATCTTCAACAAACTCCAGTCAAGTTTGTGGGATATGTTTTCCCAGGCACAAAACCGTGCTGGCTGCCGTAATCAGTCCTTGTCTTTCCAAATGCATGTAAGTCCTACCTCTCAGAATGACCTCCAATAACTGACCTACCCTGATGTCTGGCTCATCAGTCTGTAGTTCCCTGGCTTCCTCTTGCAGCCTTTCTTAATTAATGACACATCATTATAATCATAGTCAGAGAGTCATTCCGCACTGCTTGGTTAACGCTAACCATACTCTAAAACTGATCTCGTCCCACTTGCCTGTTCCTTGATCATATCCCTTCAAACCTGTACTAATCCTAATGTCTTTTAAACATTGTAATTGTCCCCAAGTTCACCCCTTCCTTGGGAAGTTCATTCCACACACAACCCACTCTCTGTGTAACAATGTGCCTCTCATGTCTTTTTTTTAAATGTCTCTCCTCTTACACTTAAAAATGTAGCTCCTAGTCTTGAAACTCCCCTGTCCACGGGAAAAGACAACTCCCATTAACTCTATCTATCCCCTTCATTATTTTATAAACTTCTATGAGGCCATCTGTCAACATTCAGGTTTCAATGAAAAAATACCAACCTATTCAGCCTTTCTTTATAACTGAAAACTTCCATAACCAGCCACATCCTAGTAAATCTCATCTGAACCCTTTCCAACTTAATAATATCCTTCCTATAACTGGGCGGCCAGAACTGGACACAGTATTCCAGAAGAGGACTCACCAATGGCCTGTGTAATCTCAAATAAGCTTCCCAACTCCTATATCCAAAGGACTGAGCAATGAAAGCAAGTGAGGCAAGCACCTTTTTTAACCATCCTATCTCTCCATGTTGCAAACTTCAAAGAATTATGTTTCTGAACCCCGGGGTCCCTCTGTTCTCCAACCCTACCGAAGGTCCTATCATTAATTGTGTAAGCCCTGCCCGTGTTTGTTGTACCAATTGCATTACTCGCATTTATTCAGATTGAACTCCATCTACAGTTTTTCAGCCATTCACGCATTTCATCAGGATCCCTTTGCAATCTCAGAAAACCTTCTTCACTGTCCACAATGCCACCTTCCAGTCGAACAGCCTATCACACATGGTACAGATATCTCTGCTAGGAGCCCTACAATTTCTTCACCAGCTTCCCACAATGTCCTGAGATACATTTGATCAGGGCCTGGGGATTTATACACCTTTGTGTTTTAAAACTTCCAGCATCTCCTCTTCGATAATGTGGACTCATTCCAAGACATTCAGTCACAGAGATGTATAGCACGACAACAACTTTGGAACAACTTCTGCATGACGTATCTAGTCATTTTTGCCAGAACTTTGCCAGTATCCCTCTAAACCCTTCCTGTTCATATACCCATCCACATGCCTTTTAAATGTATTTCTATCACCCTCCACTATTTCCTCTTATTCCATAGACTCTGCCGGAACCAGTTGTCCTTTAGGTCCCTTTGAAAAGTTTCCCTCCCACTTTAAAGCTATGCCCTGTCGGTTTGGAATCCCCCAGCCCTGGGGAAATGACCTTGTCTATTGACGCTATCGATGACCATTATGATTTTAAACACCTTTATCAGGTAACTCCTCAGCCTCCCATGTTCAAATGAAAACAGCCCCAACCTATTCAGGCTTTTCCCTGTAGGTCAAACCCTCCAACCCTGGCAGCATCCTTGTTCATTTCTTCTGAAACCTTTCATGTTCCACGACATCCTTCCGATGGCATTGAGACCAGAATTACACACAGTATTCCAATAGTGGTCAGGCCAAACACTGTTTAGTTCCCTGAGCGCCCCAGTCTTTATCCACAGTAAGTTCCAAAGAGAAATATTTGTTTTGGATCTTGTAGTTTCACACATCGTTGCCTTGGTTGATCATTAAGGAGACCAGGTTTGTCCCGAGCTTTTCTTTTGCTCTGAATACACTTGTAGAGTCTCTTTGGATTCTCCTTAACTTCCTCTGCCAAAGCTATCTCGTGTCCCCTTTTTACATTCCTGATTTCCATCCTAAGTGTATTTCTACAGCCCCGATGCGCCTGAAGGGATTCCCTTGAGTCAGCCAGTTATATCTGACATGTGACCCCTTTTTTCTTGACCACAGCCCTGAAACTCAGCCAGTGTTTCCTAATTCAGTCAGCATTGAGCTGCACACTAACAGGAACACGCTGGCGCTGAACGCTCCTTTTATCTCGGTTTTAAAATATTATTACTTGCCAGACTTCCCTTTACCTGCAAATAACCTCCCCAAATCTACTTTAAAAAATCATGTCTAATACTATCTTGCTCCATTGAATTACTTTAACTTGTGGACCAGGCCTGTCCTTTTCCATCTCTATTTTCAAACTAATATAATTGTGGTAACTTTCCAAAGTGCTCCCCCACTAACACCTCAGTCCTGTTCCCGACCTTGTTTCTCAAGAGGAGGTCAGGTTTAGCCCCATTCTCCAGTTAGGCCACTTACATAATGACTGGGAGTTTTCAGAACACACTTAACAAGTTCCTTCCATTCAAATGCTTAACTTAGTAGCAACCCCAGTCCAGGTTTGGAACGGTTAAGATCCCCTATCATTACAACCCTATTATTCTAAGAGATATCTGAAATCTCCTGACATATTTGCTCCTTCATCTCCCTTTGCCTATCGCTGTAGTCCGACCGTTGAAAACTAATGGCCAACTTTTATTTCTCGGTTCCACTAATATCGTTTAACTGGGCGATCCTACATGAATACTCCCTCTAGGTACTGCTGGAATGTTTCCCCCAATCAAACCCATCAGCTCTCCTCCTGTTTTCCCTCCTGTTCTATCCTTCCTGTAGTATCTGTCTCCGGAATATTGAGCTGCTGGTCCTGTTGCTCCCTCAGCTGTGTTTCTGTAATATCTATGGGATCCCAATCCCATGTTCCCATCCATGCTCTGGGTTCATCTGCCTTATCTGTCTGGCCCTTTGCATTGAAATAACTGCAGTTTAATCCACCAGTTTTCCCTATTGTCTGCTATGTTCTTGCCTGCCTTGTCTACTTATGTTGCTCTCTTGAACCTTTGTACCAGCCTCAACTTTCTTTCCGGCCTTACGACTCTTTGGGGTCACACTGCCCTGCCAGACGAGTTTAAATCCTCTCGAGCAGCTCCAGCAACGTTCCCCACCAGGATGTGGGTCCCCCTCCTGCTCCCAGTTCAGGTGTATTCCCCACCCTGTCTACCTGTGCTGACACCTTCAGACATCCAGGGACTTGCTCACCAAGGTCCCTGTATTCCTCAGTACTCCAGGAGGACCTACCCTTCATGATGTATACCATTCGTTTATTACACTTGCCACAGTGCATTACCTCACAGTGATCAGAAGTAAACTCTGTCTGACATTACTCTGCTCAGTTTATCGTCTGATCGATATCAGACTGCAGCCTGAGTCCATCCCCCTCACTGTGGACAACACCCTCACCTTTCATGTTATCTGCAAACCTACTAATGTTACCTTCTGCTTTCACATCCAAGTGATTAATGTCCATAATGAACAGCAATGGCTCCTGCACAGATCCCTGTGGTACACCCGCTGGGCAAAGGCTTTCAATCACAAAACCAACCCTCCACCAATTGTGGAGTTAATTTACCAACTTACCTTGGATCCCATGGGCTCTTCCCTTTTGGACCAGCCTTCCGTGTGGGACCTTGTCAAAGACCTTAATGAACTCCATATAAATCACATCATCTGCACTGCCTTCATCAATATCAGAGGACAGTTGTCTAACAAATCCATACAGACAGTCCCTAATAAAATTGCGCGGGTATCCGTTTTTGGCGTTGTATCGGTGTTCTTCTTCCTCTTTTTGCAGTTCTGGTTTACTGCAGTGTGTTGTGGCCCTTTTGAACAGTGGCTTGATGCAACTTCTTTTGTGTGTGTTGGGGTGGTTGCTTTCATAGTTCAGGACTTGGTCTGTGTGTGTGGCTTTCCTGTAAACCTTTGTGGTGAATTCTCCGTTCGGTGTTCTCTGTACCATCACGTCTAGGAATGGGAGTTGGTTGTCCTTTTCTTCCTCTCCAGTGAATCGGATTCCTGTGAGTGTGGCGTTGATGATCTGGTGTGTGTTCTCTATTTCTGTGTTTTTAATGATTACAAAGGTGTCCTCCATATATCTGACCCAGAGTTTGCTGTAAGACTGTTTGTTCTAATCTTTGCATTACCATGGGTGAGTCCATGGGTGTGCCGTTGATTTGTTCATATATTTGGTTGTTGAATGTGAAGTGTGTTGTGAGGCACAGGTCCAGTAGTTTGAGTATACCATCTTTGTTGATAGGTTCACTGTCCTGTTGTCTGTTATGTCTGTCCAGCAGGTTGGCTATTGTGTCTTTGGCTAGGGTTTTGTCGATGGAGGTGAACAGGGCCATTACATCGAATGAGACCATAGTTTCTTCCTTGTCTTTGTGTATATTTCTGAAGATGTCCAAGAATTCCTGTGTTGACTGTACAGAGTGTCTGGATCCACTGATCAGGTGTTTCAGTTTCTGCTGTAGTTCTTTAGCCAGTTTGTGTGATGGTGTCCCTGGTAGTGATACTATGGGTCTGAGTGGGATGTCTGGTTTGTGCACTTTAGGTAGTCCATAGATTCTGAGGGTGTTGTTGCTTTCAGTTTTCATTCTCTGTAGGTCAAACCTGGTTATCTGTCCATTTTTGTTTTGTAGGTTTCTCAGTGTGTTGTTTTTCCTATTGGTGAGCTGCGGGGTGGGGTCAATTTCCATGCAATTTCATCCACAGATGCCTCAGGGAAAGACAACGGAATGAAGACATGCCACGACCCAAAGGACTGGTCATACTACCATACATCAAGAACATTTCGGAACTGACAGCCAGACTACTGCGACCACTAGGACTCATAACAGCACACAAACCAACAGCCACTCTCACACAACAACTCACCAGGACGAAGGACCCGATACCCAGCATGAGCAAAACCAATGTAGTGTACAAAATCCCATGCAAGGACTGCACAAAACACTACATAGGACAAACAGGAAGACAGCTAACGATCCGCATCCATGAACACCAACTAGCCACGAAACGACACGACCAGCTATCCTTAGTAGCCACACACGAAGATGACAAGCAACATGAGTTCGACTGGGACAACACTACCATTATAGGACAAGCCAAACAGAGAACATCCAGGGAATTCCTAGAGGCATGGCACTCATCCACAGACTCTATCAATAAGCACATTGACCTGGACCCAATATACCGGCCACTGCAGCGGACAGCTGGAACTGACAACCAGAATCGGCAGATTCAAATCACTATAAATGCCGGAGGAAAGATCACAGAAGCGCTTCACAGGAGGCTCCCAAGGTCTGAGGATGTCACCTAGACAGGGGACGAAACGTCTGCAACACAAATTCCCAGCTCGGCGAACAGAATCACAATAATGAGCACCCGAGCTACAAATCTCACAAACTTTGAAGCCCTTGAGACTCTACCAAGCTCCGTCATGAACAAGCCACCATCTCTCTATTTCCTTGGCCTTCTTCAGTGTCTGCAACTCTCGCTGTATCTTCCAGTAACGTTCTTTAGTGACTGCAGGTCTGCCTAGCTTCCCAGACAACCTGTTTCATCCCCTACAGCTCCCTCAATCACTGTAACACCCTCTGCTCTGTCTGATCCTCCTCTTTCCCACTGTCTTCCAGGCACAACGGCGATCCTGTAAGAGAGCATTGCGGAATGGGATGTTATAAATCTCACCTGAGGCTTGACGCCTACCATTACCTGGGAGTCACAAGGGGAGAGAAGCTGATCGAGTGCAGCACAAAGCAGGACACTATAAATCAGCAGCGAGGGTCTAGGTCGACTGGGACTTGGATTTGGATAAAAAGCAGAGCAGGAGGCTCAATCAGCACCAAGTCACAGAGGGAGTGACCGTGTGAGGGAGCAACTTGGAGCAGGAGCTTGAGGCTGACTCACACCTGGGAGAATATAAATCAGCACTGAGGATCGAGGCCTAGTTGTACCTGGGAGTCACAGAGATGGTGACCCTGTGAGGGAGCAGACTGGAGTGAGAGCTGGACGATTACACGTCCGAGGAGACACATCACTGTGTGTGCACGTGTCCCTCCATTGTTCTGTGTTTGTGTGTGTATGCGTGCGTGTCCCCTGCCCTCGCTGTGTGTGTATAACTCTCCTCACTGTGTGTGTTTGTACCTCCCACGCTGTGTGTGAGCATGTCCCTCCTTCACTGAGTGTGTGTGCGTGTCCCTCCCTCACTGTGCGTGTTTGTTTGTATGTGCGTTTGTCTGTGTGTCACCATCCCTCACTTTGTGTGTGTGTCCCCTCTCGCTTTCTGAGCACATGTCCCACCCTCGCTGTGTCTGCGTGTCTCAACCTCGCTGTGTGTGTGTGTGTGTATGTGTGCGTGTCCCTCCCTCGCTTTGTGTGTCTGTGTGTCCCCCCTTGCCTGTCTGTGTGTGTCCCCTTTCAGTGTGTGTGTGTGTGTGTGTGTGTTTGTGCCCCCTCTCAATTTCTGTGCACATGCCCTCCCCCTTGACGTGTGTGTCCCTTCATTCATTGTATGTGTATGTGTGTGTGTGTGTGTCCCTCCCTCGCTGTTTGTGTGTGTGTCCCTCCTTCGCTGTGTGTCTGCGGGTAACCCCCTCACTGTGTGTGTTTGTATGTCGCTCCCGTGCTGTGTGTGCACGTGTCCGTCCCTTGCTTTGTGTGTGTGTGTGTATGTGTGCATGTCCCTCCCTCGCTTTGCGTGTATGTGTCCGTCCCTTGTGTGCATGTTTGCGTGTGTGCATGTCCCTCCTTTGCTCTGTGTTTGTGTCTGTATGTATGTGTGCGTGTCACTCCCTCGCTTTGCATGTTTGTCACTGTCCCTTGTGTGTGTATGTGACCAGCTTGCTGTGTGCGTGTGTCCCACCCTTGCCATGTCTGTGTGTATCCTCTCTCGCTGTGTGTGTGTGCCCCCTCTCAATTTCTGTGCACATGCCCGCCCCCTCGACATGTGTGTGTTTGTCCCTCCTTTGCGGTGTGTGCGTGTCCCTTCTTCGCTTTGTGTGTGTGTGTCCCTCCCTCGCTGTGTGTCTGCGTGTATCCCCCTCACTGTGTGTGTGTTTGCATGTGTGTGCACCCTCTCAATTTGTGTGCACATGCCCTACCCCTCGCCGAGCGTGTGCTTGTCCCTCCTTCACTGTGTGTCCCTCTCTCGCTATGTGTGTGCGTGTCGCTTCCTCGCTGTTTGTGTGTGTCCCTCCCACGCTGTGTGTGTCCATGCTCCCTCCCTCGCTGCGTATCTCAGCGTGTCCCTCCCTCCCTCACTGTGTGTGTGTGTCCCTCCCTCACTGTGTGTGTGTGTCCCTCCTTCACTGTGTGTGTTCCTCGCTCTCTGTGTATGTGCGCGTGCATGTCCTTCCCTTGCTGTGTCTGTGTGTGTGTCCCTTCGATGCGTGTCCTTCCCTCGCTCTGTGTGTGTGTGTGTGTGTGTCCCTCCCTCGCTGTGTGTGTGTGTGTGTGTGTGTGTGTGTGTGTGTGTGTGTGCGCGCACGCACGCGCGCGTGTGTCCCACTGTCGCTGTGTGTGTTTGTGTTTGTGTGCTTCCTCATGTGCATGTTGCTCCCTCACTGTGTGTGCGTGTCCCTCCCTCGCTGTCGGTGTGCGTGTGTGACACTCCCTTGCTCTGTGTGTGTGTGTGTGTGTGTGTGGTCTCATCCTCGGTGTGTGTGTGTGTGTGTGTGTGTGTGCGCGTGTTCTTCCCTCGCTGTGTATGTGTGAGTTACCCCCTTGCTCTGTGTGTGTGTGTCCCTCTTGCTGTGCGTGTGTGTGTGTCCCTCCCTTGCTGTGTGTGCGCGTGTCCCTCTCGCTGTGTGTGTGCGTGCCCCTCTCTCGCTGTGTGTCTGTGTTTGTGTGCTTGGGCATGTGCGTGTTCTTCCCTCGCTGTGTGTACGTGTTCCCCTCTTGCTGTGAGTATGTGTGACCCTTTTACAGTGTATCTGAGTGTCCTTCCCTCGCTGTGTGTGTGTGTGGGTGTGTGTGTGTGTGTGTCCCTCCCTGGCTATGTATGTGCGTGCCCCTCTCTCGCTGTGTGTCTGTGTTTGTGTGCTTGGGCATGTGCGTGTTCTTCCCTCGCTGTGTGTACGTGTTCCCTCTTGCTGTGAGTATGTGTGACCCTTTTACAGTGTATCTGAGTGTCCTTCCCTCGCTGTGTGTGTGTGTGGGTGTGTGTGGGTGTGTGTGTGTGTGTGTGTCCCTCCCTGGCTATGTATGTGCGTGTCCCTCTCTCGCTGTGTGTCTGTGTTTGTGTGCTTGAGCATGAGCGTGTCCATCCCTCGCTGTGTGTACGTGTCCCTTCTTGCTGTGAGGTATGTGTGACCCTTTTACAGTGTATGTGAGTGTCCTTCCCTCGCTGCGTGTGTGTATGCGTGTCACTCCCACACTGTGTGTGTGTGTGTCCCTCTCCCTTGCTGTGTGTCTGTGTGTATGTGTACGTGTCCCTCCCTCGCTTTGTGTGTGTGTGTGTGTGTGTCTCTTGCTGTATGTGCGCGTGTCACTCCCTCGCTCTGAGTGTGTGCCTGTCCCTTGTGTGTGTGTTTGTCCCTCCCTCGCTGTGTGTGCGTGTCTCTCCCTTGCTCTGTGTGTGTGTGTGTCCCTCCTCACTGTGTGTGTGTGTGTCCCTCCCTTGCTGTGTATGTGCGTGTCCCTCCCTCGCTGTATATGTGTGAGTTACTCCCTTGCTTTGTGTGTGTGTTCCTCTTGATGTGCATGTGTCTCCTCCTCGCTGTGTGTGTGCGTGACCCTCTCTTGCTGAGTGTGTGTGTGTTTGTGTGTCCATGTCCCTCACTGGCTGTGTGTGTGAGTGCCCCTCTCTCGCTGTGTGTCTGTGTTTGTGTGCTTGAGCATAAGCGTGTCCATCCCTCGCTGTGTGTACGTGTCCCCTCTTGCTGTGAGTATGTGTGACCCTTTTACAGTGTATGTGAGTGTCCTTCCCTCGCTGCATGTGTGTGTGTGTGTGTGCGCGTGTCCCTCCCTTGCTTTGTGCGTGTGTGTGTGTCTCTTGCTGTGTGTGCGCGTGTCACTCCCTTGCTCTGTGAGTGTGTGTCCCTCCCTTGTTCTTTGTGCATATCCCCACCATTGTGTGTCCGCATCTCCCCTCGCTGTGTGAGTGCCTGTGCCCCCTTGCTGTGTGTGCGTGTCCCTCCCTCGCCATGTCTGTGTGTGTCCCGTCTCGCTGTGTGTGTGCGCCCCCTCTCAATTTCTGTGCACATGCCCTCCCCCTCACCATGTGTCTGTTTGTCCCTCCTTCCCTGTGTTTGCACGTG